>NC_037671.1:106194812-106292759 GCF_003255815.1 Theropithecus gelada | reverse complement strand
TTTTTGAGACGGAGTCTCGCGCTGTCGCCCAGGCTGGAGTGCAGTGGCGCGATCTCGGCTCACTGCAAGCTCCGCCTCCCGGGTTCACGCCATTCTCCTGCCTCAGCCTCCTGAGTAGCTGGGACTACAGGCGCCGCCACCACGCCCGGCTAATTTTTTGTATTTTTTTAGTAGAGACGGGGTTTCACTGTGGTCTCGATCTCCTGACCTTGTGATCCGCCCGCCTCGGCCTCCCAAAGTGCTGGGATTACAGGCGTGAGCCACCGCGCCCGGCCCCAAAAACAATTCTAAAGCCCAATAGCCTTGAGTAAGCCACCCTTTCTTTTTGCCCTAGTTTCCTTAGCGGTAGATCCAGACAGTTGACACCTGCTATTTCTCAGGCCCTCATGTGCAATGATTAGAGGGAAATGCCTACATATATTCATAGCGACCTCTTAAAATACCATGTTGACAGTTCAGCAACTTGAAAAAAAGAGGCTTTGGATTCTGTAACCAAATGCCATATTTACTTTGGGGTCATTTTTACCAGGATTTATTCTCTTCCCTTTTTTTTAAGCCATAAAAAGATGTAGAGAAAGTGAGGGATTGGCGATGTGTGTAAGTCTAGGCTCTCACACCAGCTAAGCATAACTTAGCTCCTCTAGGGGGACTTCTCTTTAGGCCATGGTAATGACTGTTTTTAGTCTGCATGAGGGGAAAGGGCTGCGAAAGCATAGGTGCTCAAACATCACACATATGTATAATGTGAAAAAGTCCCTCTCTTGTCTCTATCTGATATACCTCAGGGGTCACCTCTATTACCTCTGTATTTCCCAGAACATTTTTTTTTCTTTTTGACACAGGGTCTCACTATGTTGCTCAGGCTGGTCTGGAACTCCTGAGCTCAAGTGATCCCTCTGCCTTGGCCTTCCAAAGTACTGGGATTACAGGCTTGAGCCACGACGCCCGGCCTCCCAGACCTTTTCTATTCACAACCCAGATACAGACATGATTTTCTTCTTGACAAAAATGAGATTACACTATATATAAATCTGTTGGCCGGGCATGGTGGTTCACCTGTAATCCCAGCACGTTGGGAGGCCGAGGCGGGCAGATCACGAGGTCAAGAGATCGAGACCACTCTGGCCAAAATGGTAAAAACCCATCTCTATTAAAAATACAAAAATTAGCTGGGCTTGGTAGCATGTGCCTGTAGTTCCAGCTACTTGGGAAGTTGAGGCAGGAGAATCGCTTGAATCCAGGAGGCAGAGGTTGCAGTGAGCCGAGATGGCGCCACTGCACTCCAGCCTGGCGACAGAGCGAGACTCCCTCTCAAAAAAAAAAAAAAAAAAAAAAAAAAACTGTCATTTTCTTCTTTTACTCAACATGTCATCAACATTCTTCCATATCCATAAAAAAGAGCACCTCCCTCTCCTCTTTCTAAAGTTTACAGGCCATGCATGATGGCTCACACCTGTAATCCCAGCACTGTGAGAGGCCAAGGCAAGGAGGATCACTTGAGCCCAGGATTTGAGACCAGCCTGGGCAATACAGCAAGACCCTGTCTCTACAAAAAGGAAAAAAAAAAAAATGAGTCCGGCATGGTGGTTTAGGCCTTGTAGTCTCAGCTGCTTGAGAGGGTGAGGTGGGAAGATGGCTTGAGCTCTGGAGTTTGAGGCTGCAGTGAGCCATGATCACACCACTGCACACTAGCCTGGGTGATAGAGAGACCCTGTATTTTTTTTTTTTTTTTTTTGAGACAGAGTCTCGCTCTGTCGCCCAGGCTGGAGTGCAGTGGCGTGATCTCGGCTCACTGCAGGCTCTGCCTCCTGGGTTCACGCCATTCTCCTGCCTCAGCCTCCCAAGTAGCTGGGACTACAGGCGCCTGCCACCTCGCCCGGCTAATTTTTTGTTATTTTTAGTAGAGACGGGGTTTCACTGCGTTAGCCAGGATGGTCTCGATCTCCTGACCTTGTGATCCACCCGTCTCGGCCTGCCAAAGTGCTGGGATTACAGGCTTGAGCCACCGCGCCCGGCCGACCCTGTATTTTTTTTAAAAAGCTTACATAGTATATCATGGAAGGTATTTTTAACTATTTTCCAAGTTCTCTCCGATTTCTTTGCTATCACAAATGATCCTGCAATGAACATACTTGTCTCTGTAGACTTTTTTTTTTTTTTTTTGAGATGGAGTTTCGCTCTTGCTGCCCAAGCTGGAGTTCAATGGCACGATCTTGGCTCACTGCAACCTCCGCCTCTCGGGTTCAAGCTATTCTCCTGCCTCAGCCTCCCGAGTAGCTGGGATTACAGGCATGTGCCACCATGCCTGGCTAATTTTGTATTTTCAGTAGAGATGGGGTTTCTCCATATTGGTCAGGCTGGTCTCAAACTCCCAACCTCAGATGATCTGCCCGCCTTGGCCTCCCAAAGTGCTGGGAATACAGGTGTGAGCCACCGTGCCCGGCCCAAATAAGACTAATCTTAACATATATCCTATCATTTAGAGTCTTTGTTTTGTTTTTCTGAGATAGGGTCTTTCTCTGTCATCCAGGCTGGAGTGCAGGGGTTCTATCATGGCTCACTGCAGCCTCAAACTCCTGGGCTCAAGCAATCCTCCCTTCTCAGCCTCCCGAGTAGCTAGGCGTATAGGCATGTGCCACCACACCTAATTTTTTGATTTTTTTTTTTTTTTTTTTTGAGACAGAGTCTTGCTCTGGTTGCCCAGGCTGGAGTGCAGTAGTGCGATCTCGGCTCACTGCAACCTCTACCTCCCAGGTTCAAGAGAATTGCCTGCCTCAGCCTCCTAAGTAGCTGGGTTTACAGGCGCCTACCACCCCGCCCGGCTAATTTTTCTATTTTTAGTAGAGATGGGGTTTCACCGTGTTGGCCAGGCTGGTCTTGAACCCCTGACCTCAGGTGATCCACTTGTCTCGGCCTCCCAAAGTGCTGGGGTTACAGGTGTGAGCCACTGCGCCTGGCCATTTTTTGATTTTTTGTAGAGACAGGGTCGCATTATGTTGACCAGGCTGGTCTCAAACTCCCGTGCTCAAGTAGTCCTCTTGCCTGGGACTCCCAAAGTATTGGGATTACAGGCTTAAGCCACCACACTCCACAGCATACAGTAATTTTTAAAACATCGGTCAATTGCAAGAGCAGTATGTGTCTCCTTTTTCTTCATTTTTAATGAGCTCTGATTGGCTGGGAAGCCAGCCAACACTTGCTCCCTGCTTCCTGCCTGTCCCTGCAGCTGTGTGATCAGTTGGGGAAGGCCTAAGTGCAGGCCCTTGGGCACCCCTCTGGGTGCGGGGGCCCTAGTGGCTACAGTGCCTCCAGCCAGCAGCGAGGGCTCAGAATGAGCTACAGTTCAGATTGCCATTTGTTTTCTCAAGGGCTTGAAATTGAGAGTGGGACTGCAGCAGTTTTCACTCTCCCTCATGTTTCTTTTTGCAGAATCCTATTGTGCAAACCAGATATTCAACAAAAATCAGATCCTGATGGCTGTATTGTGTGTTTACAATCTCAAGCTACTATAAATTATTAAATAGTTCTTCTACACATAAGGAAAATGTCCAGCACAAATTATCTGTAACTTTTCATTCAAAACCTCATTTTTTT
Organism: Theropithecus gelada; assembly: GCF_003255815.1. Classification (NCBI taxonomy): domain Eukaryota; kingdom Metazoa; phylum Chordata; class Mammalia; order Primates; family Cercopithecidae; genus Theropithecus; species Theropithecus gelada. The sequence goes on along the minus strand of NC_037671.1, from coordinate 106,289,165 downwards.
CATGTTGGGTCATGGTATGCCACTTACCTGCTCCAGATTCCAATAAAGATAGTTGTTGGCCGGGCGTGGTGGCACACGCCTATAATCCCAGCACTTTGGGAGGCCGAGGCGGTTGGATCACAAGGTCAGGAGATCGAGACCATCCTGGCCAACATGGTGAAACCCCGTCTGTACTAAAAATACAAAAATTAGCTGGGCATGGTGGCTCGTGCCTGTAATCCCAGCTACTCGGGAGGCTGAGGCAGGAGAATCCCTTGAACCAGGGAGTCGGAGGTTGCAGTGAGCCGAGATCACACCACTGCACTCCAGCCTGGGTGACAGAGCGAGACTCCACCTCCAAAAAAAAAAAAAAAAGTTGTTTTTTTCAGCACACAGGGGTTAACCATTGAGGCATGTCTTTCTGTAGGTCCTATTTAATAAAGTTAGTACAACCTTTCATGCCCCTCTTTTTGTCACCCTCTTACTTTTCTGTTGTGAGTATTCACAGAATCTGGATCTGCCAGCTACTCTTCTGTTTGAAGTTGAAGACTTGGCAAAATTATACATCCAGCAGGCAAGAAATAAAGTGGAAATGTCTCACAAGTAACAGTGAAATCTGTTGCGTTGTTTTAAGTCTTTATGAAAAAAAGTCCTACTAAATATTGTCTTGGCAACTATAAATATATTTTAGCAATGAAAAGCCTTTAGAGTAACAGTTAAGATATCTGAAACCTAATGTCTGTCTGTCTGCCACTCTTAATTATATATATTTACGTTTTATAGCCCAATCTTCATTAAACGCCATGCAATTTTCCATTTGAGTTTTTACATTTAGTGTCTCAGTGTTTTATATGGTCAAGTAGCCAATTTTCCCCCTGCTACATTTTACTGAGGTACAATTGAAAATGAGTTGACTAGATCAATGGCAGCAGCTCTAATTTGAAATCTTGAAAAATGCATTTTTTATTAAGCAATTTCAAATTGAGCAGACCTCTAAAAAGCGGGTTGTTATTTTTCAGGGTTTTTATACACACATCCGTATGAACCATGAACTGTTACTGCACTTTCAGAACTATTATGTCTTGAAGTTTTCAAAATTATATACAACTATTCCAATACACTTTTCACCTTTATGCATTATTTTCCTTCTCCATATAAAAAAGAAAACCACATAGAAAACCATTTGAAGGTAGGTGATTTCCTTTCTTGGATAGCAATGACTTCTATTTCTATTAATAACTTATTTGAAACAAGCCACTTACTTTGTTAAGTAGATAGATCCATTTATGCAAATATAAGATACATACTTTCACAATAATATTCAAGGTCAGTCTGAGTTTCCTCAAAGTTGTTTTGAAAAGTCAACTGCATGAGTACAATTATTGTATTTGACAGAAATCTTTTGTTTCAAGCAATATGAACAGAGAAATGTTAATTTCTATTGTTTTATTATTTAATTTCTCCTTAAAAACTTAAAAACCTGAGTCACTGTGAAAGATTGGTTAAATATATATCCCCTCACTACATACATTTCATCTAGTCCTCTTTCCAAAAATTTAACAAGGTCGTTTTACATTCTTAAAGCACCACAGCAAAGTGGTTTAAATGCAAAATGTGCTTAAGTGCTACTTAACTATTCCTAACTCTTCTACTGGGAAATCCTAGAAAACAGAACTAATGAAATGCAACTTCTACTTTAAAAATTCTAATTATAACTGTCACATTAAATTGAAGGTGAGAATAAAACTGGTGTATCTGTTAACTAAGTCAAGCGATGTACTGTGCCGTACGTGTTATTTAATGTGCAAGTGTAAAAGTCAAGTTCCCTGCAGAAATCGAAGTGCCTCCCCTCAGTCTTCTGAGAATGTATAAATTAACCATTCTCCCCTAAGCGGTCCTCCTCCCTGCCTCCCTCCGCCCTATTTTAAATGTAGATAGGGCGACCTAAGTCTTTTGAATTTGAAGGGCTGCTATCTCGGCCCCATTCTTTTCATCATCCTGTTTTGAATGACACTGAGCACGTATAGATTCTTCTATAAAAGCACCCCCTGGATGCAGGGCTTGGTTTTTCAGACTGCTGGCTTAATTTTGCATAGCAATTAGTACTGACTTCTCTAAACCAGCAATCCAAATACAACTCGAGAATGTTCCACGTAGTTCCTCAAACTTAACCCTGTGCCTTTTGATTTCAAGCCCGAAGGGGAGGAACTTGCATAATTACTAAATTCCCAATTGGAGTGGTCAGGAGGAGGGTACGGTAATCCCAAACTATACGTTAATTCAAACCCTCGCCGCGACTGGGCAGCAAGGAGCCAACATATGCTTTCTTTAAAAAATCTATTCTACCTATTCACTGCCCGCGCAGGGCCGTGCCACATGGTCCTCCCTTGCAACCAGTCAGCTGTGAGCAGCAGATGGGATCATTTGCATTTTTCTTTTTATACTTTCTTTGATCGGCAAATTAAAGGATTTTTCTTAAATTTACATCCTCATTGTTTGCCTAAAATACAAACGTGGCTAAACTGTTGAATTGGGCTTCCCTGACTCTCACCCAACACCTCCCCCTCCCCCCACCCAGCCACTGAGACTTGAGAAAATACCCGAAGGGTAGATTTCATATTTTATCAACTGGGAATCTACAGTCCAAGAGTTAGGAGTAGACAGAATGAGCCTTTATTGAGTTGGTGACTCGTGTTTTTCTATTTTAGGCGCTCGGCGCAGACAGCCCGTGGGTTTCTGTTTGTGGGGTGTGTGTCTGTGAGCGCGGGCGCTTCCGAAGCTCTCGCTCCGCAGCCTCACCCCCCAGAACTTCGGGTTGCAAGTAGCAGGCAAGATTTTAGCTCCCAGGCTCACAACAGAGGGCGGCCACCGTGCAGGGGGAGTGGCCAGAGCCAGCTTTTCCCAGCGCCAGGGTCGCTCTCCCGCGTCCCGCCGGACTCCATGCCGCCCCGCGGGGCCGCAGAAGCCACCCAGGCCCTCGCACCCCAAGGTCTTTGTGCCGGTCGCGGCGCGGGAAGACCGGCTTCGGGGGCCTGGGCTGCGGCCCAAAAGCCAAAAATGCGGGAGAGGCGTGGGCGCGAGGCGGGAGAAGCTCCGCACAGTCGCCGTCCCGCAAGGGGCAAAAAAGTAGAAAAAGAGGCGTTTGGGGCCAAACTCTCGGGTCTGAGAAACCACGTTTCCGAGGACGGACTCGCGGTGGGAGGACATATGGGGTACAGGGGACATCGTTCGCGGCGCCCGCCCGCCGCGCCGTGGGTGCCCGGCCGCCGCCCCCGCCCCCGCCCCGGGCAGCCAGCGTGGGCCCACGTGGAGCGACTGCGCCCGCCGAGCGCGCCTGGCCGCCTGGGTCCCCGGAGTGCGCGCCCGAGCTCCCCGCCGCGGCCGTTCACGCCCGAGCGCCGCCGCCGCCGGTCCCGCGTGTGCCCCGCTGAGGGGGAGGGGCGGGCCGGGGGTGGGGGCGGAGGGGTTGTGGTTCCACTGCAGCGGGGGCTCCTGTGTCCTTGTGCGGAAATGACACACGGAGTCCCGTCACGTCACGCGAGAGCGCAGCGCACGGACACACACAAAGAGAGGGGAAAATACACGGCGCTCGCCCGCCCGCCGCCCCCAGCGCCTCCCCGGGCCGCCCCGGCCAGGCCCTCCGCGCGCGGCCCCCACTCCCCGGCCCCGCGCCCTGCCCCCACGTGGCGCCCAAACTCGGCGCGGGCCCGCCCGGCAAAGTACAGAACTCGCGTCCCAGGTAAGTGCGGGGCGGATCAAGCCGGCCGCGCGGCGGCGGCAGCGTTGGCGGCTCCGGGGCGAGCAGCCGGGAGAGTGGCTGCAACATCCATGCCGGGGTGGGGGCGGGAGCAGGGGAGGGGACGCGGAGGGGGGCTGCTCGGAGCGCGCCTGCCGGTAGTAGCGCCCACCCCCGCGCGGGCCGAGCCACCGGAGCGGGCGCTGGGCGCCCACGGGCTCGCCGCGCCCATTGTGCTGCGCGCCCCTTTGTGCCCGCTCGGAACGCGGCGACTCCATGGCGTTCCGGGGAGCACGCGCGCCGCGCGGGGACGGGGGGTTCGCGCGGTGGAACCGTCCGCGCCGCCGCCGCCGCCGCCCGCCCCACTCGCGCCGCGCGCCGGCCCCGCACCCCCGCCAGGCGCCGCGATGGAGCGGCCGGGGCGGCCGGAAGGCTCTGCCGGGCTCGCGGCAGCTTGGCGTTGGCGCTCGGCGGGGCTGTGGCGGGGCACTGCTCGGAGTGTGGAAGGGGGTGTCGGAGCTGGAGCAGGGGGCGGGGACTGGAGGGAGATGCCGGGCGGCGAACGGGAGGCCGGGGGAGCCGCCGCTCGGAGGAACGAAGCCTACGGAGGCTGCAAATGGAGTGAGGCCGGCCCGCGGCGGCGGCGGCCGGGAGCGGAGAGGGATGGGCCCCGCCGCCAGGGGGCGCAGCGCTCCCTTCCCGGCCGTTCCACGGCGGTTCGCGGTTCCCGCTGCCCGGGAGCTGGAGGCGGGCCCGGCGCCTTGGGTGTGCACCCGGGCTGGCGCGAGGCCTGGCCGGCCGGCCGCAAAACTAAAGCCTGGGGCGCTCGTGGCTCCTCGTGACCACCCCTTTCCCTTTATGATAAACGTGGTTTCCCACGCATGCTTTGCCCTCGTCTTATCCGTGAGGTGTGCACCACCGATTTGGAGGCCCTTGTGTGCTTGTGTACCTACGTCTCCCTATGTAGATATTTTAAACAAGGTATTTTTACAGAGATAAAAGTTTTATTGATTGCTCAGGTGGTCTACCTGGAAGAATTCTGCGCGTAAAGGCTAACTCGACAAGAGTGCCGGGAGGAACAAGGTTACTCACTAGAGTTGGAAATGTGCAATTCATCTCCTTAAAGTAACTTTTGAATGGTTAAATGCAAATATTAAACATGCCACAGGGCACCGTGGCATAGTGCCAGAAAGCTACGGTTTCAGGAAACTGAGGTAAGGAAGTGAGTCCTTCAGGCTAGCCAGGTATGTAAACGGCCAGGACGGAGGACGTGCTGTTGTTACCCGCTCTCCACTTCCACACTTGAAGTCCGTTTTTCTCTTTTTTTAAAACCATTCATCCTTAGATTTTGGCTTTATACCACAAGAGCCTGTCAAGCTTCCCTCGGTACTGGGACTTGGGCAAGATTTTTTTTTTTTTTTTTTTTTTTTTTTTTTGAGGCGGAGTCTCGCTCTGTCGCCCAGGCTGGAGTGCAGTGGCGCGATCTCGGCTCACTGCAAGCTCCGCCTCCCGGGTTCCCGCCATTCTCCTGCCTCAGCCTCCCAAGTAGCTGGGACTACAGGCGCCGCCACCACGCCCGGCTAATTTTTTTGTATTTTTAGTAGAGACGGGGTTTCATTGTGTTAGCCAGGATGGTCTCGATCTCCTGACCTCGTGATCCGCCCGTCTCGGCCTCCCAAAGTGCTGGGATTACAGGCTTGAGCCACCGCGCCCGGCCAGGGCAAGATTTTTTTATCTCCCTCACAGTTTCACATCCCCAGCCTCTTACCCAGTGGCTCATAACTTAGTAGGCGCTCAGTGCGTATTTCCTAAATGAATGGAGAGAGCCTCTTGGATTCTAGAAGAAAGATGGAGCCAGAGCAGCCAGTTGCTGCTGGTTAGCTGGTGTCTGTGTGGCCCTTGAAATCTGTCACAAAAATCTCCTGTCATGGAAAATGAGTTTTTGTTTGTTTGTTTGTTTTTGAGACAGAGTCTCGCTCTGTCACCCGGGCTGGAGTGCAGTGGCTCTGTCTTGGCTCACTGCAAGCTCCACCTCCAGGGTTCAAGCGATTTTCCTGCCTCAGCCTCCCGAGTAGCTGGGATTACAGGCCATGTGTCACCATGCCTTGCTAATTTTTATATTTGTAGTAGAGACGGAGCTTCACCATGTTGCCCAGGCTAGTTTCCCGACCTCAGGTGATCTGCCTGCCTGACCTCCCAAAGTGTTGGGATCACAGGCATCAGCCACCGTGCCCGGCAGGAACATGGTTTTTTGTTTTTGTTTTTTTTGAGACGAGTCTCGCCCTGTCGCCAGGCTGGAATGCAGTGGTGTGATCTTGGCTCACTGCAACCTCCACCTCCGAGGTTCAAGGGATTCTCCTGCCACAGCCTCCCGAGTAGCTGGGACTACAGGCGTGTGCCACCATGCCTGGCTAATTTTTTTTTTTTTTTTTGAGACGGAGTTGTGCTCTGTCGCCCAGGCTGGAGTGCAGTGGCCGGATCTCAGCTCACTGCAAACTCCGCCTCCCGGGTTTACGCCATTCTCCTGCCTCGGCCTCCCGAGTAGCTGGGACTACAGGCGCCCGCCACCTCGCCCAGCTAGTTTTTTTTGTATTTTTGAGTAGAGACGGGGTTTCACCGTGTTAGCCAGGATGGTCTCGATCTCCTGACCTCGTGATCCGCCCGTCTCGGCCTCCCAAAGTGCTGGGATTACAGGCTTGAGCCACCGCGCCCGGCCTGGCTAATTTTTTGTATTTTTGGTAGAGACGGGGTTTCACCGTGTTAGCCAGGATAGTCTCGATCTCCTGACCTCATGATCTGCTCGCCTCGGCCTCCCAAAGTGTTGGGATTACAGGCGTGAGCCACCTCGCCAGCTTTTTTTTTTTTTTCCTTGAGACAGAGTTTCGCACCTGTTGCCCAGGCTGACGTGTAATGGCCTGATCTTGGCTCACCGCAACTTACGCCTCCTGGGTTCAAGTGATTCTCCTGCCTCAGCCTCCCAAGTAACTAGGATTACAGGCACGCACCACCACGCCGGGCTAGTTTTATAGTTTTAGTAGAGACGGGATTTCTCCATGTTGGTCAGGCTGGTCTCGAACTCCTGATCTGAGGTCATTCGCCAGCCTTAGCCTTCCAAAGTGCTGGGATTACAGCCGTGGGCCACCGCGCCCAGCCTTTTTTTTTTTCTTTTTGTTACCAGCGATGCCATCTTCTTGCTGAAGAACTAATATAACAAAGTTTTATGTGATTCCACCCACCTTCCCCATGCCCAGCAAGTTAGGAACTGGCAGACGAGACAGTCAGCATCCCAACAATTAAAAGGTGCCGTATTGACACATTTTCTTTACATCCTCTCCCTTTGGGTACTTTCTTGGCTCCTAAGCACCCCTGTGTGAGCAAAAGCATAGCAAAATGTCCAATAATTACACAGAGAAAAATTGGAGTGAGTCCTGACGCAGGTTTGATTAGGTGAAAATATCCTATATTAATGTCTCACCTGCTACTTTTTAGCACTGCCTAGAAAGCCCCTGGAAGCAATGAGAAACTAAACAGCATGTTTGTATGAATTGTACTGACACCATGATGAAAAGTTTAAATACCTCAAATTGTATAATGTAGAAACATTAAGTGTGAAGGTCCGCTAGTCAACCAGCAAAAATGATGTGGTGTTTGTATATGGGAGGCTGGGATGTAGTGTTTTTTTCCCTGGTGCTTATTTATTTTATTTTATTTTTTGAGACAGAGTCTCACTCTGTTGCCCAGGCTGGAGTGCAGTGGCACGATCTTGGCTCACCACAACCTCCGTCTCCTGGGTTCAAGTGATTCTCCTGCCTCAGCCTCCCAAGTAACTGGGATTACAGGTGCGTGCCACCACACACGTCTAATTTGGTGATAAGTGATAGATTTTGGTTGCTAACCTAATTGCATTGTTCCCATTTTGGCTAAGGTAAGCTTGGGGAATTAATTGTAAAATTAATCTTTGGAATGGGAAACCTATTCTGTATCCTTTTAGTGGTGTTTATAGGGATGTGTACATATGTTATCTTTCTCTCTTTTTTTTTTTTAAATCTGAGATTGAGTCTCACTCTGTCACCCAGGCTAGAATGCAGTGGCACAACCTCAGCTCAGTGCATCCTCCGCCTCCTGGGTTCAAGTGATTCTTCTGCTTCACCCTCCGAAGTAACTGGGATCACAGGCATGCACTACCATACCAGGCTAATTTTTGTATTTTTAGTAGAGATGGGGTTTCACCATGTTGGCCAGGCTGGTCTCAAACTCCTGACCTTAGGTGATCTGCCCACCTCGGCCTCCCAAAGTGCTGAGATTACAGGCTTGGGCCACCACACCTAGCCTACATGTGTTATCTTTCATAGAACGATACACTCCCAGAGAGTCAATTTTACTCTGGGAATTTTTGAGGCAGGTTCTCTGTCTTTCACCCAACCTGGAGTGCAGTGGCACAGTCTCAACCCATTGCAACCACTGACTCCCAGGCTCAAGCGATCCTCCCACCTCAGCCTTTCAAGTAGCTGGGACTACAGGTATGTGCCACCAAACCTGGCTAATTTTTTATATGTTTAGTAGATATGGGGTTTCACCATGTTGGCCAGGCTGGTCTCAAACTCCTGAGCTCAAGTGATCTACATGTGTCGGCCTCCCAAAGTGCTGGGATTGCAGGTGTGAGCCACCGCCTGACTGGGATAAATTTTTAAAATGAAACTTAAATGGCTGCGCGCAGTGGCTCACACCTGTAATCCCAGCACTTTGGGAGGCCGAGACGGGTGGATCACCTGATGTCAGGAGTTCCAGACCAGCCTGGCCAACATGGTGAAACCCCGTCTCTACTAAAAATGCAAAAATTAGCCAGGTGTGGTGGTGGGTAATCCTACCTACTCGGGAGGCTGAAGCAGGAAAATCGCTTGAACGCGGGAGGAGAAGGCTGCTGTGAATTGACATTGTGCCATACAGCACTCCAGGAGCCTGGTGACAGAGCAAGACTCTGATTTGAAAAGAAAAAGAAATAAAGTCACACCCACAAAAATGTGCTAAAAACTGATTTTTTTGGTGCTTTGTATCACCTTGCTCTGACAGTCTCTTTCCTTCTCCAAATTTGATAATGCTCTTCTCCCGCTTCTGATACATCAGTATTTCTTGCAACATCATTGTTTCAACCCAGAGCTCTTGTGGTTTCTGGGATTAGCTGCCACAAGTTCCCCACACATGCCAAACTAAGAGCTCTCCATGCCAGTGTCAGCCTTCAGAGTGTTAAACATGAGAGGGGCTGTTTTAAGAGTGGCAGTGAATGCTTGGCATGTTAGTCTATAAATTTCGTATGAAAACCACTTCTACAAACTGTTGTTTTAGAGCTGAAGTTTTCTCAGCAGGTCACCTGATACCATGCTGTCCCTCCATTTTTTTGTAAGACAGGGTCTGGCTGTGTTGCCCAGGCTGATCCTGAACTCCTAGGCTCAAGCAATGCTTCCGCCTGAGCCTCTTGAATAGCTGGAACTATGGGTGCACACCACTGTGCCCAGCTTCCTTTTTTTTTTTTGAGTCAGGGTCTCACTCTGTCACCCAGGATGGAGTGCAGTGGCACGATCACAGCTCACTGCAGCTTCAACCTCCTGGGCTCAAATGATCCTTCCACGTCAGCCTCCCAGGTGGCTGGAACTACAGGCCTGTGCCACCACATCTGGCTAATGTTTTTGAGACAGAGTTTTGCCCTTGTTGCCCAGGCTGTAGTGCAATGGCATGATCCCAGCTCACTGCAACCACTGCCTCCCGGGTTCAAGCAATTCTCCTGCCTCAGCCTCCCTAGTAGCTGGGATTTCAGGTGTCCGCCACTACACCTGGCTAATTTTTGTATTTTTAGTAGAGACAGGGTTTCACCATGTTGGCCAGACTGGTCTCGAACTCCTGACTGCAAGTGATCTGCCCTCGTCGGCCTCCCAAAGTGCTGGGGCTATAGGCGTGAGCCACCGTGCCGGCAATTTTTTGCATTTTTTTTATAGAGATGGGATTCACCATATTGCCCAGGCTGGTCTCAAACTCAAGTGTTCCACCTGCCTTTGGCTGAGATTACGGGTGTGAGCTGCTATGCCTGCCCCACCTCGATTTTTTTTTTTTTTTTTTTTTTTTGAGACAGTCTTGCTCTGTCGCCTGGGCTGGAGTGCAGTGGCACTATCTCAGCTCACTGGACCCTCCACCTCCCAGGTTCGAGGATTCTCCTGCCTCAGCCTCCTAAATAGCTGAGATTACAGGCCCACACCACCATACCCAGCTAATTTTTGTATTTTTAGTAGAGACAGGGTTTTGTCATGTTGGCCAGGCTGATCTCTCAACCTCAGCCTCCCAAAGTGATGGGATTACAGGCATGAGCCACTATGCCCAAATCCCCACCTCTCCCCCCACAATTTTTAATCCAAGTTGAAACCTGTATTTAAAGTCAGCCCTCTTGGCTGGGTGTGGTGGCTCATACCTGTAATCCCAGCACTTTAGGAGGCTGAGGTGGTTGGATCTCTTGAGGCCAGGAGTTCGAGACCAGCCTGGCCAACATGGCTGAAACCCCATCTCTACTGAAACATACAAAAATTAACCAGGTGTGGTGGCATATACCTGTATTCCCAGCTACTCGGGAGGCTGAGACAGGAGAATTGCTTGAACCCAGGATGAAGAGTTGCAGAGAGCCGAGATTGCACCGCCGCACTCCAGCCTGGGCAACAGAGATTCTGTCTCAAATCAATCAGCCCTCTCAATTTTTTTTTCTACCTGTGACCACCTCTCCTCTTGTCTGATTTTCAGTTATCTCTGACTAGTGAAACATAGTTGCATCAGTATCAGGGCATTGATTGCTCAATTGAATAAGTTATTTGCTGGCCTTTTCTTGTATGTCCCGGGCTGTTGGTTTGAACGTGGAGCTGACAAAGGGAAGGACCAAGGCTTGCTTAGGATTGGGGGTGCAGTAAACCCTAATTAGCTTGTGTGATCACAAGATAAAACACTTGAAAAAATGGGAAGTGCAGCGGAAACTCAGTTTATACCTCCTAGGAAAATTAGTCACTGTTGTGCAGTCGGTCACATGGTTGGATGCTGGAACGTGCGATCCCTCCTTCCACCTTGAGCCTCAGCTTTTGCATACCAGGTTAATAAGCAGAGTCTCCTGTGAGCCATGTGAGAAGGTAGCCCTCCATGAGGTTGGGGAGAACGTAAGTGGAACTTCTTAGCTGGGGAAGATGGCACATTTACTCAAGACTCAGAAGACGCGAGTGACCAGATTAAGACGCCAAATCACAGGCGCTCAGGCAGGGTTGTGCGGCTGTGCTTGGCTGCATGCTGGAAGATGAGGTTGTGCTCTGACTGAATAAGGAAGGCAGCTACAATTACAGCTTTAGAAAAACTCAGGGGAAAATTGCCCTGGTTTTATGAGGACTGGTATTTTTCAAACTGCACTTGCAGATGTGCCTAAAAATAAAAACAAATTGCGAACATGTCCTGCAAGTCCCTTGGGCAGGATGCCACTGCCAAAGGGGCTGGGTCCTGAGAGCCTTGAGGCTCCCAGCCGGTCCTGTGAACCCAGAGACCCACGGCACTAGAGTAGATGGCATGGGAACATTCTTCCTGTCCTCAGGGAGAGCGTTTTATTTGGTTTCATCCCCCTCCCTCCAGTTTCTGTTTCATTGGAAAGAAAAGTTACTAAACCTTTTTAATCTTTTAAGCCATTTTATTTAATTTGCAGTTCTTAAAAATTCACTATTAAAATATACTTTAGGCTGGGTGGGGGTGGCTCACACCTGTAATCCCAGAACTGTGGGAGGCCGAGGCGGGTGGATCACTTGAGGCCAGGAGTTCAAGGCCAGCCTGGCCAACATGGTAAAACCCCGTCTCTACTGAAAATATAAGAATTAATCAGGCATGGTGGCGCATGCCTGTAATCCCAGCTACTTGGGAGGCTGAGGCAGGAGAATCGCTTGAACCCAGGAGGGAAAGCTTGCAGTGAGCTGAGATCATGCCACTGCACTCCAGCCTAGGTGACAGAATGAGACTTTGTCTCAAAAAAATAAAAAAATAAAATGCACTTTAAACATCTTTTTCTTAAAAAAAAAAAAGAAGCAGCAGCAGCTTTATAATAGGTAACATTCAGTGCTATGTGTCGGACACTTTCTCCTTTGTAATTTTCACAAAAACTTGATGAGGTGAGGTAGATGTGTCCAGCTCCTATTACAGGAGCTGGAGCACAGGAGTTCAAGGCTACAGTGAGCTCTGATCATACTACTGCACTCTGCCTGGGTAACAGAGCAAGACCCCCATCTCTGGGGGGGATAAAAAAATGAAAAACCTGGATTAAAAGCCAGGGTTTCATGCAGTTCCATCTGACTCCAAAGTTTAGTGGACAATTCCATTTTTAGGGGGGTCACCTGCACTAGTTCCTGCCTTGGTCACAGGCTGGCCCATCTGGCTAGGTGACTTGCTCATGCACCTGCACCCCGCTCACAGTTAGCAGGAAGAGGGAAAGAAAGCCGGGAGATCATGGCCCATTCCTCAGTCCCAGCTTCTTTGGAAGGCTGAAATGAAGCTCTCACGCCGGGAAGACCCTTCCTGCTCCTTGGTCTTGGCGGCATCCCTCGGCCGGCACAAATGCACCGTGCCCTCACCCGCCACCCCGTTCCCTATCTGCACAAGAAGCAGTGCTCGTGGGGACTGTGTGCGTTGACATATGTAACATTTAGAATGCGAAGCCTGTGCCACACGAATACTAACTACCGTCGCCGTCTTCTAGGTTTAATTTTTAGAAGTCAGTGTCACCTGTAGCAGAGAGGTTCCTTGAAATCAAATCAGACATATGGCAATTGTGAAAAGACTGAAGTAAGGTTTAGGTCTTGGTTAAATTTTTAAAATCCTTGAGTTTGTTTTGTTAATGACTGAGCATATTCTCTCCACTTTACCTTCTGTGTGTGGTAGGGGCCACACAGCCACCATCCCCATTGTCTCAGATTCCAATCACATTCCTGTTCTGGGGCCCACATTCTCTAGGGAATCTTCTGGTAGCGTTTGCTTCAGTTTACATCTGGAAACAGCTCTTAGGGGACAAGGGGTATTTGCCCCTGAGTGACATGAGGTCAGGGCTGCTGGGGCCAGGTCTTCCCGGACTGGCACCTCAGCCCAGTGGCGAGGACATCTCTGATCTAGCAGGGTAAAATCCGGAGTCAGCTGGCTGGAATTTGAACCTCCAGGTTGCAGGAAGCCCAAGTACTTCCCATTTTTGAGCCTGCCGCTTGTCCTGTGTGACTCCCTGGCCCACAGGCCTCTGGCAGCTCTGATTAGGCTTACGCTGCTGTCACAAAAGACCAGGTCTGTCTGCTCTCTCCACAGCAACCAACTGTTCAAAGAACTTGATAGAAAGGTACCCCGGGCCACTCCCAGCCGCCTGTGGGTGCACTAGAGAATGTCCTTATGGAAATCTGTGGGCTTGGCAGGGAAAAGGCCAGTGAGCCTGATCAACTGCCCCCTGCTTAGATGACCATGTCATCTTCTATCCCAGTTCTCTGTTTTTTTTGTTTTTTTGTTTTTTTTTTTTGAGACAGAGTCTTTCTCTGCCGCCCAGATTGGAGTGCAGTGGCGCGATCTTGGCTCACTGCAACCTCCGCCTCCCAGGTTCAAGCGATTCTCCTGCCTCAGCCTCCTAAGTAGCTGGGACTACAGGTGGGTGCCTCCATGCCCAGCTAATTTTTGTATTTTTAGTAGAGATGGGGTTTCACCATGTTGGCCAGGATGGTCTCCATCTCTTGACCTCATGATCCGCCTGGCTCGGCCTCCCAAAGTGCTGGAATTACAAGTGTGAGCCACTGCGCCCAGCCGACAGGGGGCTATTTAACCAAATATCCTTTTGTGCTTGCTGATTTTTGTTCTGTGTGGATGTACAGTCGGCCCCGCCACATCTACAGGTTCATCCAACTGCAGGTAGAAAATATTCCAGAAGCTGGAGCTGGACACAGTGGCTCACGCCTCTAATCCCAGCACTTTGGGAGGTCGAGGTGGGTTAATTGCTTGAGCCCCAGAGTCTGAGAGCAGCTTGGGCAACGTAGGGAGGCCTGTCTCTACCAAATAAAAAATTAGCCATGTGTGGTGGCACATGCCTGTGGTCCCAGCTACTTGGGAGGCTGAGGTGGGAGGATGGCTTGAGTCCAGGAGGTTAAGGCTATAGTAAGCCACGATCATAGCACTGCACTCCAGCCTAGGTGACAGAACCCATCTTAAAAAAAAAAAAAAAAAAAAAAAAAATCCAAAAGAAAAACCAGTAAAAAATTACACCAAGAAAAAGCTATACACTATAACCACTATTTACATACCACTTACACTGCATTATTATAAGTAATCTGGAGATGATTTAAAGTATACAGGAGGATGTACATAGGTTACATGCAAATATTACGCTATTTTTTTTTAAATCAGGGACTTGAATATCTGCGGATTTGGGTGTCATTGGGAGTCTTGGAACCAACCCCCTGAGGATACTAAGGCATGACTATATTACCTGATAAAAAATGGGGAAAAGCCACATAATGTATCTTCCCTCTTAAAATGAACTCTAAAAAGGTGAAGTGTCCTATAATGTGTAACTCTTTCCAGCTTTTCCATCTCTTTGTGATGTGGTTCTTCCTAAGCAGCAACGAATGGTTCTCACTTCTCTGCCTTTTCCTTGCCTTTCTTCACAGCCTTTCTTCCCTCCTCAGTGTCCCTTCCATTCAAGGCAGGTGCATGCTGGTAGTCAGGATTCAGATTCATCAGGATTGCAGCATGAAGCATAGAAGTAGCCCTAAGCCCTGCAAGTTACTAGATTTATGTAGCCAATTTAAACAACTTATGCATTGTAATTTGATATTTGAGTGGCTAAAGCATCTTGTTATTTCTGAACATTTGGGATTATCCTCCTTTTTGTGCTTTTTATAAACTGAAGGCTTTTCTGATGACCTTCTAATCTTTCCTCACCCATGTGCCCTGAATGGAAGATTGAACAGTGCCTATCTCTCTCTGCAGGACAGAGACTACTAGGCATTTAAATAAAATTATATATATATTCCTGTGAGCTCTGCAACATTTAAAACCTTTTTGTACCAATGACAGTCATTTTGCCTGGGGCTTCCTAGGCTATTTGTTTAAGAAAAACACAGAAGCATTTTCACTTATTAAATTAACCACCAGAGATTGGTCTTGTTTGGGAGTTGCTCTCTCACGTCTTGAAACCTGTGGCATTTTAACTCCAGGCAGCTGCAAACTGCATGGGTCTCATGGACACACGTCTCCTTCTTTTGTTTAAATTTTCCCTTGGCTTGGTCAGGGCTTCTCTCTTTTTCCTTTTTCTTCTTTCTTTTTCATTTGTTTCTGTTTTTTCTTTTCTTTCTTTCTTTTTTTTTTTGAGACAGAGCCTTACTCTGTTGCCCAGGCTGGAGTGCAGTGGCGTGATCTCGGCTCACTGCAAGCTCCGCCTCCTGGGTTCACACCATTCTCCTGCCTCAGCCTCCTGAGTAGCTGGGACTACAGGCGCCACCACCACGCCCGGCTAATTTTTTTTTTTTTTTTTGAAAGTAGAGACGGGTTTCACTGTGTTAGCCAGGATGTTCTGGATCTCCTGACCTCGTGATCCACCTGCCTTGGGTTCCCAAAGTGCTGGGATTACAGATGTGAGCCACTGCACCCGGCCTTCTCTTTTTCCTTTCTGTTTTTCTTTTTCTTTTTTTTGGGGGACGGAGTTTCGCTCTTATTGCCCAGGCCTCCTGGGTTCAAGCGATTCTCCTGCCTCAGCCTCCTGAGTGGCTGGGATTACAGGCGCGCACCACCACGCCCGGCTAATTTTGTGTTTTTAGGAGAGATGTGGTTTCTCCGTGTTGGTCAGTCTGGTCTTCAATTCCCATCCTCAGGTGATCCACCTGCCTTGGCCTCCTAAAGTGCTGGGATTACAGGTGTGAGACACCGTGCCTGGCCTCTTTTTCTTTTTCTTTTTTCCTAGGCTTAGCTCAGCTGTCTGAGGGACGTAGAACAGACATCCCTTGGGGAGAAAGTTGATTTTGGGGAATGTGCAGATGTGTTGACTGTCCCGTAATTTGAGGTCTCTGGTGGGAGGCATGAGAGCGTTTTGAAAGTGAGAGAATGTCAGAATGAGAAGTTCTCCAGAGTCCAGGAGGCAAAGGGAATGCTCACAGCAGCCTTTAGGAGGCAGGTGCTGCGGTAGTTGGATAGTTGTGGCAGCACCTACATAGCCTGTAGTCAGGCAGGCGAGAGGAATGTCTGTGGCATGCTAGGCATCTGGGTGCTGGGTGTCCACCCAGGAGAAGCAGAGCTTGTGACCCTCATCTGGGCAGGTGACCAGGAAATGGAGGTAGCAGTGTGCTCCCCATCCCCTTTCTGCCCAGCTGTGACGTTGTTGATGTGCTGTCCCTGCGTCAGCTGGGGATGAAGGGAGTGGCTACGCGTCCCTCTTGTAGAAGCTTTTCTGTAATGTGGGGTGGAGTCTGTTCTACCCTCGGAGCAGACTGGCTTTCCAGAGTGCTAAGGGAGGCAGAAGGAGACTTGGTTTCCTGGTGCTGTTGGATAGAGGGACTCAAGTCTGGAAACAGGCCCATGGTTCATCAGAAGAAGCTTAACAAAAGAGTGAAGACTCTATTATTTCCTCCCTGGCTGGCTGAGGGAAGGCACAGAAAGACTGGATTTGAATCCAGGTTCTGCCACTGAGCGATGTGACACTGGAGGAGTTACCTGTCCTGGGTTTCTCTATGTGTTGAAATTGGAACTAAAATAGCTCCGGGTGAGGCACAGGCACACATGCAGTGGCCAGCCCAGTGCCTGGCGTGAAGTTGGTGAGCTGCAGATGTTACAGGGGATGCTCACCTCACTCCCACGGTGCAAGCCAGGGGCAGGTGCGAGGTTTCCAGGCCTTGCAAAAGGGAAATTCCCCAGCTTCTTAATAAGGGAGGCTGATTTGCTAGCCTGGAGGGAAGGGGCCCACCATGCTGTGTTCTGGGCTACTTCTGGGCTAACCTAGCATCTGTCACTGGTCTATAAATGGACACGGAAGTGTTTTCCAAAGCACAGGCACTCGGTGTCTTGAATGCCCAGGCAGCCGCATCAGCACCCCTTCCTCCCACCTCAGCTGCATGAGCCCTCTGGGGTCTCTGCCCACTGCAGGTGGCTGAGATTGTGCTCTTCCTTCATCACTTTCTAGGGGCTCAGAATTCAGAGGCCAAATTGCCTGCTGTAGGGTCACATGGTGGTGGTTCTGAAAATAGCCTCCTTCCAACCCCACTGGAAACAAGGAAAAATAAAAAAAAAACAGAAAGTAGGCTTTCTGCTCACCACGCCGCATTCCCAGCAGGCTCCATGCGGCAGCCTGGACTCCCGCCCTGCACTGCTCCCTATGTGATGGGCCTGCCAGAGACACATGGTTGGGCGAATATAATGGCAGATAAATATACTGCCCTTCTCACCACCCGTGGCCCTGTCTGCTGCGTTCTTTCATCGAAGCCTGTTTTGTTTTGTTCTAGTATTTGCCCAACCTTTTAATGCTTTCCGCTTACCACAATCTTTGACTCTTTGCAATTTTTCTTTCACCGTGACCCTTTTCCTCCCCAGATAAACCAACCGCCGTCCCCTCCCTCTCTGCCTTGCCAAATGTAATTTGTTTTATACAGTATGCCCATCTCTG
The DNA here is from genome assembly GCF_003255815.1 of Theropithecus gelada. Classification (NCBI taxonomy): domain Eukaryota; kingdom Metazoa; phylum Chordata; class Mammalia; order Primates; family Cercopithecidae; genus Theropithecus; species Theropithecus gelada. The sequence continues at coordinate 106,271,775 of NC_037671.1, read as the reverse complement.
ACAGCCATCGTTTCTCCCCATCTGTTCTGCATCTCAGAACTCCCCTTGATTGGCAGGAATGGGTTATGTGACCATGGCATTTTCCAAGGGCAGGGGCATTCAGGTGACCTGCAGTGTGCTTCCTTGAGAGACCTCCTACCAGGCTGGGAATCCGGTCTTGAATTTCTGCCTGGCATTGTCCAGCCTTCCTAGCCCTAGCTCAGAGACACCCAGCTCAGATGATGGTGATCCAAAGCGAGGTATAGTTCCTTTAAATACAGTGGAAAAATTTAAAATTTTCCACTAAAATTTGCCTCCGGTAAAATAGTTCTCAGACTCTTGAAGTTGACTTATTATTTGTTTTCTATCAATATCACACTGTATGTAATGTTTTTTCAGGTAGGAGAGGCTTGGTGAGTAGGAATTATTTTCAGTTTCAAATAAATCTCATTTTGCTTTTCTCATTCCTCTGAAAATTAGCAATACAGGGATGTAAAGAATTGTGCCTGTCTTGCACTATTGTGCACTGTTCTTGCACTGAGAATAGTACTTCACATCATAAGCACTGTATGTGTTGCCATTATTAGTAACCTTTGCAGTGATGATTATGCTCATGGATCACCCAGACACACTCTCCCTCTTGCTGCCATCCCCGCCCCATTCACCCGTCTAAAACAGGTACTGTATGTCAAACACGCACCATTCTGTGGCTACTCTTTGAATGGTTCACTGAACATTTTAGATGGCTTTACAGAGTTTCTTTCTTTCTTTTTTTTTTTGAGACAGAGTCACTCAGTCGCCCAGGCTGGAGTATAGTGGCACGATCTTGGCTCACTGTAACCTCTGCCTCTCGGGTTCAAGCAATTCTTCTGCCTCAGCCTCCCAAGTAGCTGGGACTATAGGTGTGCGCCGCTGTGCCTAGCTAATTTTTGTATTTTTAGTAGAGATGGGATTTCACCATGTTGGTCAGGCTGGTGTTGAACTTCTGACCCCAGGTGATCTGCCCGCCTTGGCCTCCCAAAGTGCTGGGATTATAGGCATGAGCCACCGTTCCCGGCCAGAAATTTCTTAAGAGATACTTCTTGGTCCTGCTCTCCAGTCATCCTCAACCAAAATGAGAACTCCGTGTTTGTAGTCAGCTTAATCAGTTGTGGGGATCACAACTCCCCAGTGTCAACATTAAAGGTTGCAATGTATATTCTTCTCCAAATGTTACTACCTTTGTATCTTGTACTATTTATGTACATGCTGTCATGGTATTCAGGGGATCTCAGAGACTTAGTGATAATTTTGTTTGTTTTGTTTTAGTGGTACTTTGCCTCATGGTGTCAGTTCCATTCCAGTTGGGGCAGTGGGAGCAGGGGCAGGTTCTGCTTCAGATCCTGCAGCCTGGAACAAAGCACTGTCCCCCTTTCTTGCTTAATTCCCTCACCTGGTCTGTTTGGGCCAGACTGTGTGGAGCTCCAAAGCCCTACACTTAAAAATCCACAGCACCGCCGGGTGCAGTGGCTCACACCTCAAATCCCAGCACTTTGGGAGGCTGAGGTGGGCGGATCACGAGGTCAGGAGACTGAGACCATCCTGACTAACATGATGAAACCCTGTCTCTCCTAAAAATACTAAACATTTGCTGGGAGCGGTGGCATGCGCCTGTAGTCCCATCTACTTGGGAGGTTGAGGCAGGAGAAGCACTTGAACCTGGGAGGCGGAGGTTGCAGTGAGCTGAGATCACGCCACTGCACTCCAGTCTGGGCAACAGAGCAAGACTGTCTCAAAAAAACAAATAAAAAAAATCCACAGCACCTTTTTCTCTTTGTTGCTTCTGAAGGAAGGGCTATACTAACACTATCTACTAAGAAATATAATGTGACCCACATATGTAATTTAAAATTTTCTAGTAGCCACATTTTTTTTTTTTTTTTTTTTTTGTGAGACGGAGTCTCGCTCTGTCGCCCGGGCTGGAGTGCAGTGGCCGGATCTCAGCTCACTGCAAGCTCCGCCTCCCGGGTTTACGCCATTCTCCTGCCTCAGCCTCCCAAGTAACTGGGACTACAGGCGCCCGCCATCTCGCCCGGCTAGTTTTTTGTATTTTTTAGTAGAGACGGGGTTTCACCATGTTCGCCAGGATGGTCTCGATCTTCTGACCTCGTGATCCACCCGTCTCGGCCTCCCAAAGTGCTGGGATTACAGGCTTGAGCCACCGCGCCCGGCCTAGTAGCCACATTTTAAAAAGCAGATAAAATTAGTTTTAATACAGTATTGTATTGGCCAGGCACGGTGGCTCACACCTGTAATCCTAGCACTTTGAGAGACTGTGGTGGGTGGATCACGAGGTCAAAGAGATCAAGACCATCCTGGCCAACATGGTGAAACCCCGTCTCTACTAAATATACAAAAAATTAGCTGGGCATGGTGGCGCATGCCTGTAGTCCCAGCTACCCGGGAGGCTGAGGCAGGAGAATCACTTGAACCCAGGAGGCGGAGGTTGCAGTGAGCCAAGATCACGCCACTACACTCCAGCCTGGTGGCAGAGCAAGACTGTTTCATAAATAAATAAATGAAATAAAGTATTGTGTTTAGCCCAGTAAGTCCAAAATATTATTTCAACATATAATCAATATAAAACAATTATTAGGTCTGGGCACAGTGGCTCACACATGTAATCCCAGCACTTTGGGAGGCCAAGGTGGAAGGATCGCTTGAGGAGTTCAAGATCAGCCTGGTCAATATAGTGAAACCCCATCTCTACAAAAAATGTCTTTAAATTAACTGTGTGTGGCGGCATGTGATCCCTGTAGTGCTAGCCATTCCAGAGACTGAGGCAGGAGGATTGCTTGAAGCCAGGAATCAGAGGCTGCAATGAGCCATGATAGTGCTACTGTACTCCAGCCAGGGTAACAAGAGTGAGACCTTTCCTCTAAAAAACAAAAAAGAATTATTAGTGAGATATTTTGCATTTCTGTTACTAAGCTAAGTCTGAGATTTGGTGTGTATTTTACACTTACAGCACATCTCCCTTGGACTAGCCACATTTTGAGTCCTCAGTAGCCAGTTGTGGCTAGTAGCCACCTTCATGTCATGGGCAGCACAGTTCTGTTGATGACCTGAAGTCGTAAGATTTCAGGATCCGTAACCCCCATCCTTCAGCCTCTTTGTTTCGTGGCTGGAATTTATAAGCATGGACTTAAAAGAGATAATTAAAATTGGAGTCTTTTTTAAGACTTGATTTGTTCATGTAATGTTCCCATGGCTCAGTAAGTGGCTGTCAGTGGATGCTATAAGACATGTTCTGCTCACATAAAGTCTTGGAGAAGAGCTCCCAGCAGGGATGCACAAGGTCTGGCTGCTCTGAGTGTCTGCAGAGAAAATTAGGAGGACACATGCTTCCACAGTGCTGTGCTGCTCTGTTACCTAGAGCCGGGGTTGGGAGGGTAAGAGGATTTTCTGTGGGTAGAGAAAATAAAGAAATAAATCGAGCAATAAGTCAATACATTGTCTTTGTCTTTTTATTTAGTGGACTAGAAGATGAACTCAACTGAATTCACCGAAGATGTAGAAGAAGGTAAAAAAAAAATGCCCTTTTTAGAAAATGTTTTTAACTGAATACTTTTGATTAGGTCATACATTCACATGGTCCAAAAATATACAAAGTTATATAGTGAAAAGTCCCCTCCACCCTCACACTTGTTACCCAGTTCCCATCCCCCTCCACCCACACACTTGTTATAAGCACCTTGTGTCTCTTTTTAAAAGTTACTTTTTTAAAGCACAAAAAGATAATATTTTAGTTCTCTGCTTCCACTGCCTTCCCTCCCCAAAAATATGTTTAAACCAATTTGAACTAAATGCTCTTGGAACATGGCTTTATTGTATAGCACTAGCGCAGTGAGATAAAGATTGCATTGTTGGAAAGCACAGGTTTGTTATGACTAGACATCATTATCTGAGGGCTGGTGTCAAAGAGCGGCCCACAGATACCCTGCTGCTCGGAGAACCCTGCTGATTTCTGAGCAGCCCTGGTTTTTCCCACTGAGCCCTATTTCTTCTCTGACACAGTTCTAAAAAGTATCACTGTGAAAGTGGAGACGGAGGCCGAAGATGCTGCTCTGGACTGCTCCGTGAATTCCAGGACTTCGGAGAAGCACTCTGTGGACAGCGTCCTCGCTGCCCTGCAGGACTCCAGCAAACGAAAGCAGCTGGTCAGCGATGGCCTGCTAGACTCTGTCCCCGGCGTGAAGAGGAGGCGGCTGATCCCCGAGGTGAGGGCCCGGCCACTGTCACTCTTTGCTTGAGCGCTAACCCTCTCTGATTCCATGCTGAATCTCCCTCTTCTTTTGGCATCCCAGCAACTGCTGAACCCTTGGGCATGGGAAGGTTTCATTTAAGCTGTCCCATCTCTGGCTTCAGTTTCTCGAAGGTGTCTGTCTTTAACTGGAATTCTTGTTTGTGTTTGGATTCCTGGTGGGTAAAGGGAGCCTTCACATTGCAGCTGCTTTTGCGTTATTTTGCTGTGCTTTGTGGGGGAAAGCAGGAGCTTGCTGATAGAGAGGACGGTTAATGTAAGCCTACCACACTTGACATAGTAGCTGATTCTTGCAAAAGTGGGGCATTAGCTGGAGGTCAGGTCTTTTCCTAAATTAAATCGATCATTCATTTATTTAAATAGAGACTGGATCTCACTATATTGCCCAGGCTGATCTTGAACTACTGGCCTTGAGTGATCCTCCTGACTTGGCCTCCCAAAGTGCTGGAATTACAGGTGTGAGCCATAGTGCACGGCCAACTCTTTGTTTAATTGGTTTGTTTTAATTCTCCCCTGTTGGATGTTAGGGCAGATCCAAACAAATTGGGAAGTTATACATGTTAGGGATTTGGTTAGGCTTTAATTTGCATAATGATGAGACTAAAATTTTAACCAAGATTTAAATACACATGTTTATAGTGAGGCCCGACATTCCACATCATGCAACATTGAGTGATAGGTTTGTTGGGTTTTTTTTTGTTTTTTTCTTTTTGTTTTGTTTTTTTGAGATGGAGTTTTGCTCTTCTTGCCCAGGCTGGAGTACAGTGGCATGGTCTCAGCTCACTGCAACCTCTGCCTCCTGGGTTCAAGTGATTCTCCTGCCTCAGCCTCCCGAGAAGCTGAGATTACAGGCATGCGCCACCACGCCCAGCTAATTTTGTATTTTTAGTAGAGATGGGGTTTCTCCATGTTGGCCAAGCTGGTCTTCGAACTCCCGACCTCAGGTGATCTGCCCGCCTTGGCCTCCCAAAGTGCTGGTATTACAGGCATGAGCCACTGTGCCTGGCGATGAGTGATACTTTTATATACTATCTTATTTATTCAGGTTTTTGGTTTTTTTGTTTGTTTGTTTGTTTGTTTTTTGTGCTAACTCTTTATTCTGGTCTGAATGGCTTTTCTTTTTTAAACGACTTTGTTTCTCTAATTTATTTGGGTTAAAAAAATTTTTTTTTTTTTTTTTTTTTTTTTTTTGAGACGGAGTCTCGCTCTGCCGCCCAGGCTGGAGTGCAGTGGCCGGATCTCAGCTCACTGCAAGCTCCGCCTCCCGGGTTCACGCCATTCTCCTGCCTCAGCCTCCCGAGTAGCTGGGACTACAGGCGCCCGCCACCTCGCCCGGCTAGTTTTCTGTATTTTTTAGTAGAGACGGGGTTTCACCGTGTCGGCCAGGATGGTCTCGATCTCCTGACCTCGTGATCCACCCATCTCGGCCTCCCAAAGTGCTGGGATTACAGGCTTGAGCCACCGTGCCCGGCCTTTTTTTTTTCTTTGAGATGGAGTTTCACTCTTGTTGGCCAGGCTGAAGTGCAATGGTGCGATCTTGGCTCACCGCAACCTCCGCCTCCCGGGTTCACGTGATTCTCCTGACTCAGCCTCCCGAGTAGCTGGGATTACAAGTGTGCGCCAAGACACCCGGCTAATTTTTGTATTTTTAGTAGAGATGGGGTTTCTTCATTTTGGTCAGCTGGTCTTCAACTCCCAACCTTAGGTGATCCGCCTGCCTCAGCCTCCCAAAGTGCTGGGATTACAGGTGTGAGCCACCACACCGGGCCCAAAACAACTTTATTAAGATATAATTCACATACTATGCCTTTCACCAATTTAAGTTACATAGTTTAATGTGTGGGTTTATTTATTTATTTATTTTATCTGAGACGGAGTCTTACTCTGTCACCCAGGCTGGAATGCAGTGGCGTAGTCTCAGCTCACTGCAACGTCTGCCTCCTGTGCTCAAGCGATTCTCCCGCCTCAGCCTCCTGAGCAGCTGGGATTACACGTGTGGACCACCACGCCTGGCTAATTTTTTATTTTTTGTAGAGATGGGGTTTCACCATATTGGTCCAGGCTGGTCTCGAACTCCTGACCTCGAACTCCTGACCTCTGCTGGCCTTGGCCTCCCAAAGTGCTGGGATTACAGGTGTGAGCCACCGCGCTCAGCACTAGTTTAATGGTGTTTAGTATATTCACAGACTTACGCAATTTTAGGACATTTTTATAACCTTACAAACAGTCCCTGCCCATTAGCAGTAGCTCCTCATTCCCTACTTTTCCAGCTCCTGACAATCAGTAATGTACTTTCTAAGGATTTGCCTATTGTGGGCACTTCATTTTTATTTTTAACTGATTGATTGATTGATGGATGGATGGAGTTTTGCTGTGTGGCGCAGGCTTGGAGTAAAGTGGCATGAGCTCAACTCACTGCAACCTCTGCCTCCTTGGTTAAGCGATTCTCCTGCCTCAGCCTCCCGAGTTGCTGGGATTACAGGTGGGCACCACCACACCTGGCTTATTTTTGTATTTTTAGTAGAGATAGGGTTTCACTATGTTGGGCAGGCTGACCTCAAACTCCTGACTTCAAGTAATTCACCTGCCTTGGCCTTCCAAAGTGCTGGGATTACAGGCGTGAGTCACTACGCCCGGCCAATTCTAGGCATTTCATGTAATGTAATCATATATTCTGTGGCCATTTGTGTCTGACTTCTTTTTTTTTTTTTTTGACGGAGTCTTGCTCTGTCGCCCAGTCTGGAGTGCAATGGCACGATCTCGGCTCACTGCAAGCTCCACCTCCTGGACCCACGCCATTCTCCTGCCTCAGCCTCCTGAGTAGCTGGGACCACAGGCGCCCGCCACCACGCCCGGCTAATTTTTTGTATTTTTGGTAGAGATGGGGTTTCATCGTGTTAGCCAGGATGGTCTCGATCTCCTGACCTTGTGATCCACCTGCCTCAGCCTCCCAAAGTGCTGGGATTACAGGTGTGAGCCACCGCGCCCAGCTGTGTCTGACTTCTTAGCATATGTTTTCAAGGTTCATTATCTATGTATCAGTACTTCATTTCTTTTTGTTTTAACAGACTTTATTTTATAGAGCAGTTTTAGGTTCACAGAAAAATTGAGCAAAAGATACAGATTTCCCATGTACTTCCTTACCCCTACATGTGTATAACCTCCCCCATTGTCAACATTCTATACCAGATTGATACATTTGTTACAGCTGATGATTTCCCATTGACACATTATCGCCCAAAGTCAATAGTTTATATTAGGGCTCACTCTTGCTGTTGTATTGTCTGTGGGTTTGGACAAATGTATATACCATTTGTAGTGTCATACAGAGTAGTTTCGGTGTCCCAAAAATCTGTTATGCTCTGTCTGTTCATCCTTCCCTCCCACATAACCCCCAGCAACCACTGATCTCTTTACTATCTCCATACTTTTACCTTGTCCAGAATGTCATGAAGTTGGAGTCATACAATATGTAGCCTTTTTAGATTGGTTTGTTACACTTAGCAATATGCATTTGAGTTTCCTCCATGTCTTTTCATGGCTTGATAGCTCATTTTCTTTTAGCACTGAATTATATTCCATTGCCTGGATGTATCAGAGTTTATTTATTCATTTACCTACTAAAGGACATCTTGGATGCTTAGATGCTTCCAAGTTTTGGCAATTATGAATAATGCTGCTATAAACATCCATGTATAGGTTTTCTTGTGGACATAAGTTTTTAGCTCCTTTGGATAAACACCAAGGAGTGTGATTATGTTTAGTTTGGTAAAAAACTACCAAACTGCCTTCCAAAGTGGCTGGACCATTTTACAGTCCAACTAACAAGTTCCTCTTGTTCCACATCCTTGAAAGCACTTGCTGTTGTGAGTGTTCTGGGTTTTGGCCAGTCTAATAGGTATGTGGTAGTATCTTGGCTTTTTGTTTGTTTGTTTGTTTGTTTAGTTTAAAAAAAAATTTTTTTTGTAGAGATGGGGGTGGTCTCACCATGTTGCCCAGGCTATTCTCAACCTCCTGGCCTCAAGCGATCCCCTTGCCTCAGCCTCCTAAAGTGTTGGGATTACAGGCATGAGCCACTGTGCCCAGTGGTTGTGTTTTTATGTTGTTGTTGTTGTTGTTGTTGTCGTTTGAGACACTGTCTCTCCTGCCAGAGTGGAGTGTAAAAGCAGTGGCACAGCTAGGTGTGGTGGTTTGCACCTGTAATCCCTGCACCTTAGGAGGCTGAGGTGGGTGGATTGCTCGAGTCCAGGAGTTCCAGACCAGCCTGGGCAATGTGGCAAAACCATGTCTCTACAAAATAATTAACCAGGCGTGGTGGCACACACCTGTAGTCCCAGCTACTCGGGAGGCTGCAGTGGGAGGATCGCCTGAGCCTGGGAGGTCAGGGCTGCCGTGAGCCATGGTTGTGTCACTGCAATCCAGCCTGGGTGACAGAGTGAGACCCTGTCTCCAAAAAAAAAAAAAAAAGCAGTGACACAGCTCACTAATCGCAAACTCCTGGGCTCAAGGGATCCTCCTCTTTCAGACTCCCAAGTAGCTGGGAGTACAGGCATGCCAGCACCATGCCTGGCTAATTGTTAAATTTTTTGTAGAGATGGAGGTTTTTGGTCGTTTTATTTATTTATTTTTGAGACGGAGTTTTGCTCTTATTGCCCAAGCTGGAATGCCATGGTGCGATCTCGGCTCACCTCAACCTCCGCCTGCCGCGTTCAAGCGATTCTCCTGCTTCAGCCTCCAGAGTAACTGGAATTACAGGCACGCATCACCACACCTGGCTACTTTTGTGTTTTTAGCAGAGACGGGGTTTCTCTGTGTTGGTCAGGCTGGTCTTGAACTCCCAACCTCAGGTGATCCGCCCCCCTCAGACTCCAAAGTGCTGGGATTACAAGCATGAGCCACCACACCCGGCTGTTGTTCTCTTAATTTGTGCTTCCCTGACAACATATGATGTGGAGAATCTTTTTATATGCTTATTTGCCAGCAGTATAGCTTTTTTGGTGAAGTGGCTATTAAGATTTTGGCCCATTTTAATTTTTATTTTATAGAGATAGCATCTTGCTATGTTGTCCGGGCTCAAGCTCCTGGGCTCAAGTAACCCTCTGGTCTCAAGCCTTTGAAAGTGCTGAGATTACAGGCTTGAGCCACCACACCTGGCTGGCCCATTTTTAAATTGGGTTTTGTTCTTATTGTTGAATTTTAAGAGTTCTTTGTATATTTTGATTAACAGTCCTTGATCGGGTATGTCTTTTGCAAATATTTTCTCCCAGCCTGTGGCTTGTCTTTTCATTCTTTTTGACAGTATCTTGTGGAGCAGAAATGTTTCCTTTTAATGAAGTCCAGTTTATTAATTCTTTCATAGACTATGGCTTTGCTGTCATATCTAAAAAGTTACTGCCAAACCCAAGGTCATCTAGATTTTCTCTGATGTTATCTTCTAGGTGTTTTATAGTTTTTCATTTTACATTTAGGTTTGTGATCCATTCTGAGTTGATTTTTGTAAGGGTGTAAGGACTATGTCTAGATTGACATATTTGCATGTGGATGTCCAGTCTGGTCCACTAACATGTTGAAAAGACCGTCTGTGTTCCATCGTATTGCTTCCGTTGACTGTCTTTATGCAGTTCTACTTCCGGGCTCTCTGTTCTGTTCCGTTGATCCATTTATTCTTGCCCCAGTACCACCCTGTCTTGACTACTGTAGCTTTTTGGTAAATGTTGAAGTCAGATAGTACAGTATCCGTCTTTTCACTGTGTTCTTTTCTTTCACTATTATGTTGGCTATTCTGGGCTTTTGTCTGTCCATGTAAATTTTAGAATTAGTTTATTGATATCAGCAAAATAGCTTGCTGGGACTTTGATTTGGATCATATTGAATCTATAGGTCAAAGTGAGAAGAACTGACATCTCAAATACTGAGTCTGCCTCTCTATGAGCATGGAATGTCTCTCCGTTTATTTAATTTTTTAATTACTTTCATCAGTTTTGTACTTTCCCTCATATATATCTTGTATACATATGTATTTTGTTAGGTTTATAAGTAAGTATTTCATGTTTTTGGAGACCTGATATAAATGGTATTGTGTTTTTAATTTTAAATTCTACTTGTTTATTGCTGGTGTACAGGAAATAAAATTGACTTTTGTATGGTAACCTTGTATACTACAAGCTTCCTATAATTGCTTATTAGTTCCAGTTGGTTTTTGGTTGATTCTTTTGAATGTTCTACACAGACAATCATGTCATATGCAAAGAAAGACAGTTTTATTTCTTCCTTCCCAATCAGTATACCTTTTACTTCATTTTCTTTTCTTATTGCATTAGCTAAGACCTCCAGTACAATATTGAAAAGGAATGAGGAGAGGGAGACAGCCTTGCTTTGTGCCTGATCTTAATGGGAAACCTTCTGGTTTCTAGCCATTAAGTACGATATTAGCTGTGGGATTTTTGTAGATGTTCTTTTTCAAGATGAGGAAGTTTCCCTCTAGTCCTAATTTACTGAGAGTTTTTGTTATGAATGGTGTGGATTTTGTGAAGTGCTTTTTCTATATTTATTGACATGATCATGTCTTACCCTATTGCTGTGGTGGATTACATTAACTGATTTTTAAATGATGAACCCCTTTGCATGTCTAGGATAAATCTAAGTTGGTCATGGTGTGTAAAATCAGTTTTTTTTTGGAGATGGAGTCTCACTCTGTTGCCTAGGCTGGAGTGCAGTGGTGCAATCTTGGCTGCCTGCAAGCTCCGCCTCCCAGGTTCAAGCAGTTCTCCTGCCTCAGCCTCCCAAGTAGCTGAGACTACAGGCACCCACTACCACACCCGGCTAATTTTTTGTATTTTAGTAGAGATGGGTTTCACCATGTTGCCCAGGCTGATCTCCAACTCCTGAGCTCAGGCGGTCCGCCCACCTCTGCCTCCCAAAGTGCTAGGATTGCAGGCATGAGCCACCATGCCTGGCCTCAATTTTTTTAAACATGAGGCTGGCCACGTGGGAGACAGACTTATTACTCAAATCAGTCTCCTGCTAATGTTTTACTGAGGGTTTTGCATCTGTGTTCATGAGAAATATCTGTAGCTTTTTTTCTTGTGATGTCTTTGTCTGGTTTGGTATTAAGGAAATGCTGGCCTCATAGAATGAGTTAGGAAGTAGTTTCTCTGCTTCTGTTTTCTGAGACTGTAGAGAAATTATATCATTTTTCCCTTAAATGTTTGGTAAAATTCACCTTTGAACCCGTTTGGGCCTGGTACTTTGTATTCTAGAGGGCTATTAGTTACTGATTCAGTTTCTTTAATAGATAAAGCCCTATTCGGAATGTCTCTTCTTCCGTGAGTTCTAGAAGATTGTGTCTTTTAAGGAATTAGTGTCTTTCTTCTAGGTTATCAAATTTGCAGACATAGAGTTGGTCATAGTGTTCCTTTATCATCCTTTCAATGCCGATGGGGTCTGTAGTGGGATCTCTCATTTCTGATATTATTAATTTGTGTCCTCTTTCTCCCTCTAAGTTAGCCTGCTAGAGGTATATGGATTTTACTGATCTTTTCAGAGAAACAGATTTTGGTTTCATTGATTTTTTTTTATCTGTTGATTTCCCGTTGCAGTTTCATTGATTTCTTTTTTTTTTTTTTGAGACGGAGTCTCGCTCTGTCGCCCAGGCTGGAGTGCAGTGGCCGGATCTCAGCTCACTGCAAGCTCCGCCTCCCGGGTTCACGCCATTCTCCGGCCTCAGCCTCCCGAGTAGCTGGGACTACAGGCGCCCGCCACCTCGCCCGGCTAGTTTTTTGTATTTCTTAATAGAGACGGGGTTTCACCGTGTTAGCCAGGATGGTCTCGATCTCCTGACCTCGTGATCCGCCCGTCTCGGCCTCCCAAAGTGCTGGGATTACAGGCTTGAGCCACCGCGCCCGGCCTAGTTTCATTGATTTCTACACTAATTTTTATTGTTTCTTTTCTTCTGCTTACTTTGGATTTAATTTGCTTTTCTAGTTTTCTCAGGTAAAAGCTTAGATGATTTTTAGATCTTTTCTATTATATGCTTTCAATACTATAAATTTTCCTCTAACCACTCTTTTTGCTGCATTTCACAAATTTTGGTAAATTGAGTTTTCATTTTCTTTCTTTTCTTTTTTTGAGATGGAGTCTCACTCTGTCGCCCAGGCAGGAGTGCAGTGGTGTGATCTTGGCTCACTGTAACCTCTGCCTTCCAGGTTCAAGCAATTACCCTGCCTCAGCCGACTGAGTAGCTGGGATTACAGGCGCCCACCACCATGCTTGGCTAATTTTTGTATTTTTAATAGAGACGGGGTTTTGCCATGTTGGCCAGGCTGATCTCGAACTCCTGACTTCAGGTGATCCACTGCCTCTGCCTTCCAAAATGCTGGGATTACAGGCATGAGCCATTGTACCTGGCCTAATTCTGTTTTTTTTAGCATGTTAATTATACTTTTTTCTTAAATTTTTTTTCTTTTTTTTTAATGGTTGCCCTAAAGTTTGCAACATATATTTACAACTAGTCCATGTTCAAATAACTTACCACTTCAGGAGTGGTGTGAGTACCTTATAATGAAAGAGTCCAAATTCCTCCCTCTTCTCCCTTGTATTATTGCTGTCATTCATTTATATATAAGTGCATGTACACGCGCGTGCGAGCATATATAGTTGACTGCATTGTGGCTGTTGTTATTTTGAACAAAGAGTTCTCAAAGTAACAAATATAAAGTTTTTATTTTACCTTCAGTTATTCCTTCCCTGATGCACTTTCTTTCTTTATGTAGATTCATGTTTCTGACCTCCGTCATTTTCTTGCTCTCTGAAGAAGTCCTTTGAACATTTCTGGCAACAAACTCCCTAATTTATTTTATTTATTTATTTATTTGAGACAGAGCCTTGCTCTGTCGCCCAAACTGGAGTACAGTGGCACGATCTTGGCTGAATGCAACCTCCACCTCCCAGGTTCAAGTGATTCTCGTGCCTCAGCCTCCCCAGAAGCTGAAATTACAGGCATGTGCTACCACACCCAGCTAAGTTTTGTATTTTTATTAGAGACAGGGTTTCTTCATGTTGGCCAGGATGGTCTCGAACTCCTGACCTCAAGCAATCTGCCTGCCTTGGCCTCCCAAAGTGCTGGGATTACAAACATGAGCCAGCACACCTGGCCTCTGTAATATAATTTAAAATCAGGTAATGTGATTCCTTCAATTGTGTTCTAGGATAGCTTTGGATATTCTGGGTCTTTGGTGGTTCCATATAAGTGTTAGGATTATTTTTTCTGTTTCTGTGAAGAATATCATTGGAATTTTGATAGGGATCGTATTAAATCTGTAATTGGTAGCCAGGCGCAGTGGCTCACGCCTGTAATCCCAGCACTTTGGGAGGCTGAGGTGAGTGAATCATTTGAGGTCAGGAGTTCGAGACCAGCCTGGCCAACATGGTGAAACCCCGTTTCTACTAAAAATACAAAAATTAGCCGTGCACAGTAGCATGTGCCTGTAGTCCCAGCTACTCAGGAGGCTGAGGCAGGAGAATCACTTGAACCCAGGAGGCGGAGGTCACAGTCAGCCGAGATCATGCCGCTGCGCTTTATCCGGGGTGACAGAGCGAGGCTGTCTCTCAAAAAAAATAAAATTTTTTTTTTGAGACGGAGTCTCACTCTGTGGCCCAGGCTGGAGTGCAGTGGCACAATCTCAGCTCACTGCAAGCTCCACCTCCCGGGTTCATGCCATTCTCCCGCCTCAGCCTCCCGAGTAGCTGGGACTACAGGCACCCGCCACCACGCCGGCTAATTTGTTTTTGTATTTTTAGTAAAGACGGGGTTTCACTGTGTTAGCCAGGATGGTCTCGATCTCCTGACATCGTGATCCACCCACCTCGGCCTCCCAAAGTGCTGGGATTACAGGCGTGAGAAAAAAAATAAAATCTTTAGTTGGCTTTTGGTAGTGTGGATAATATTTCACTTTAACAGTATTGATTTTTCAAATCATGAATGTGGAATATCATTCCTTTTTTTGTGTCTTCTTCAGTTTCTCACATGAATGTTTTACCATTTTCATTGTAGAGCTATTTCACTTTTTTTTTTTTTTTTTTGAGACAGAGTCTTGCTCTTTTGCCCAAGCTGATGTGCAATCCCAGCACTTTGGGAGGCTGAGGCGGGAAGATCGCTTGAGCCCAGAGTTTAAGACCAGCCTGGGCAACATAGCAAGACCCTGTCTCTAAAAAAAAAGTATTTTCATTTGTGTGTCCCTTGACCATCTGTTTTTTTTTTTTTTTTTTTTTTTTTGAGATGGAATCTTGCTCTGTCACCCAGGCTGGAATGTGCAGTGGCACGATCTCAGCTCACTGCAACCTCCACCTCCCAGATTCAAGCAATTCTCCTGCCTCAGCCTCCTGAGAGCTGGGGTTACAGGTGCGTGCCACCATGCCCAGCTAATTTTTGTATGTTTAGTAGAGATGGGGTTTCACCATGTTGGTCGGGCTGGTCTCAAACTCCTGACCTCATGATCCGCCCGCCTCGGCCTCCCAAAGCACTTGCACCAGCTGACCATCTATTCTTGCATGTTGTCTACTTTAGCCATTAGAGTCCTTGGCATATTAATCATAGTTGTTTCACATTCTCTGTTTGATAATTCCAGCATCCCTACCACCTGTGAGTCTGGTTTGGTCTTAGTATGCCTTGTAGTTTTTTCTTTTCCCTGTTTTTTTTTTTTTTTGAGATAGAGTCTCGCTTTCTTACCCAGGCTGGAGTGCAATGGTGCTGTCTCTGCTCACTGCAACCTCCATCTCCCAGATTCAAGTGATTCTCCTGCGTCAGCGTCCCAAGTAGTTACGATTACAGGCATTCGCTGATTTTTGTATTTTTAGTAGAGACGGGGTTTTGCCATGTTGACCAGGCTGGTCTCAAACTCCTGACCTCAAGTGATCCACTCGCCTCGCCTCTGAAAGTGCTGGGATTACTGGCCCAGCCTTGTAGGTTTTTTTTTCTTTCTTGTTTTTTGTTTTTTGAGACGGAGTCTTGCTCTGTCACCCAGGCCGGAGTACAGCGGTGTGATCTCGGCCCACTGCAACCTCTGCCTCCTGGGTTCAAGCAATTCTCCTGCCTCAGCCTCCCTAGTAGCTGTGGCTACAGGCGCACACCACCATGCCCAGCTAATTTTTGTAGTTTTAGTAGAGACAGGGTTTTACTGTGTTGACCAGGATGGTTTCAATCTCTTGACCTTGTGATCCGCCCACCTTGGCCTCCCAAAGTGCTGGGATTACAGGCGAGAGCCACTGTGCCCAGCCAGTTTTTTCTTAATAAGCCGACATGGTATTCTGAGTACAAGGAAGTCCTGTGAATAGTCCTTCAGTAATGTTGGAGGAGAGGAAGGAAGGGAGAGAGCAGCATTCTCCAGTCCTGGATTTGGTCTCCGTTTTTTTTTTTTTTTTTAGACGGAGTCTTGCTCTGTCTCCAGGCTGGAGTGCAGTGCAGTGATGTGATCTCGGCTCACTGCAACCTCCGCCTCCCGGATTCAAGCAATTCTCCTGCCTCAGCCTCCCAAGTAGCTAGGACTACAAGTGTGCGCCACCATGCACAGCTAGTTTTTGTATTTTTAGTAGAGAGAGAGTTTCAGCATGTTGGCCAGGATGGTCTCCATCTCTTGACCTCGTGATCTGCCCGCCTCAGCCTCCCGGGGTGCTGGCATTACCAGCGTGCGCCTGGCCAGGTCTGTCTTTTAGCAGCCCTGCATCTCTGGACTGCGAACTTCACTTGGACTTCTTTGTTCTTCCGTTCCTCCCTTAAGTGGGACAGGATGAGTCAAGTGGGCTGATGTTAGGTGTTTCTTTTCCTTCAGGTAGAAGGCTGGAGCTGGAGTTGGGTATCTCCCTTCCTGTCAGTTAGGCTCTGATAAAACCCCTGGAGGTTTAGCTCACGTTAAATAGTTCTCCCAAGGGCAAGCCTTAAGAAAAGAGAAGGCGGCCTGGCACCGTGGCTCACGCCTGTAATCCCAGCACTTTGAGATGCCCAGGCGGGTGGATCACGAGGTCAGGAGCTCTAGACCATCCTGGCTAACACAGTGAAACCCTGTCTCTACTAAAAATACAAAAATAATTAGCCGGGCATGGTGGCGGGCGCCTATAGTCCCAGCTACTCGGGAGGCTGAGGCAGGAGAATGGCGTGAACCCGGGAGGCGGAGCCTGCAGTGAGCCAAGATCATGCCACTGCACTCCAGCCTGGGCGACAGAGCAAGACTCTGTCTCAAAAAAAAAAAAAAGAAAAAAGAAAAGAGAATGCTCTGATATTTTAAATTGGTTCCCTTTCCTCTCCACCTGCCGGAAGTAAAAGGGAATTTTTCTCTAATATTCACTGTGAGAACCTGGTAGGGTTCTTGGAGGTAGTGTGTCCAGAATTTATTCCTTCTGGTGGGTTCTTGGTCTCGCTGACTTCAGGAATGAAGCTGCGGACACTTGCGGTGAGTGTTACAGCTCTTAAAGATGGTGTGTCCAGAGTTTGTTCCTTCAGATGCTCAGACGTGTCGGGAGTTTATTCCTTCTGGTGGGTTTGTGGGTTCATGGCCTCACTGACTTCACAAGTGAAGCTGCAGACCTTCACAGTGAGTACAGCATTTAAAGGTGGCACGTACAGAGTTGTTTGTTCCTCCTGGTGGGTTCATGGTCTCGCTGACTTCAGGAATGAAGCCGCAGACCCTTTTGGTGAGTGTTACAGCTCATAAAGGTAGTGCGGACCCAAAGAGTGAGCAGCAGCAAGGTTTATTGTGAAGAGCAAAATAATAAAGCTTCCACAGCATGGAAGAGGACTCGAGTGGGTTGCTGCTGCTGGCTCGGGTGGCCACCTTTTATTCCCTTATTTGGCCCTGCCCACATCCTGCTGATTGGTCCATTTTACAGAGCGCTGATTGGTCCATTTTACAGAGTGCTGGTTGGTGCATTTATAATCCTTTAGCTAGACAGAGCGCTGATTGGTGCATTTTTATAGAATGCTGATTGGTGCATTTACAATCCTTTAGCTAGACACAGAGCACTGATTGGTGCATTTTTACGGAGTGCTGATTGGTGCACTTTTACAGAGTGCTGATTGGTGTGTTTACAATCCTTTAGCTAGACACAGAGTGCTGATTGGTGTGTTTGTACAGAGTGGTGGTTGGTGCATTTACAATCCTTTAGCTAGACACGGTGCTGATTGGTGTGTTTATAATCCTCTAGCTAGACAGAAAAGTTCTCCAAGTCCCCACCCGACCCAGAAGCCCAGCTGGCTTCACCTCTCAGTGGAACCCACAAAAGTGTGGGACCCGTGCTGATTGGGTGCCCCTGGAGATTTTAACTCTCAGACTTGTCCACACTGTGTCTCCAGCGGCTCCTCAGTTGCAGTTCGGGTTTCCCTGCCCTCGCCCTGGTTCCTGTGGAAGTCTGCTCTCGGGTGTCTGCTGTGGTAAGCTGGGAGTCTCTGTATTCACCCGTCTGTTTCGCCAAGTCTGGGGGCAGTGGTTTGCCCTGTGACCTTACCAGTCTTATGGGTCTAAGAAAACGTGTTGATTTTTTCAGTTTGTTCAGCTTTTTCCTTGTAGTTAGGATGGAGGGCTGACTTTCAGGCTCCTTCCATGCTGGACCAGAAACCTGAAGCCCTTCATCTTCTTTCATGGCCAAATAATATTCCATTTATAGATTTTTTTTTTTTTTTCAAGATAGGGTCTCGCTGTGTTGCCAAGTCTGGTCTCAAACTCTTGGCCTCAAGGGATCTCCCGCCTCAGCCTCCCAGAGTGTTGGGATTACAGGCATGAGCCACGGAGCCCAGCCTCACCACCTTTTGTTTATCCATTCATCAGCTGACAGACATTTTGAGTTGCTTCTAGTTTTTGAGTATCATAATTAATAGTTAAATGAGACATTTAAAAAAAAATCTATAATGTCCAGGAAAAAATGTTGATTTTTTTTTTTTTTTTTTTTTTTAAAAATATCTATGAGTATTTTTTTTGAGGCACGGTCTTGCTCTGTCACCCAGGGTGAGTGCAGTGGTGTGACCATGGCTCACTGCAGCCTCAACCCCCTGGGCTCAGTGGATCTTCCCACCTCAGTCTCCCAAATATCTGGGACTGCAGGAACGCACCACCACACCCAGGTAATTTTGTTTTCTGGGGTCATTTTTTTTGTAGAGTTGGGGTTTGGCCATGTTGCCCAGGCTGGTCTGGAACTCCTGGGCTCAAGCATTCGTCCCGCCTCAGCCTCCCAAAGTGCCGGGATTACAGGCGTGAACCATCGTGCCTGGCTGATAATTTTTAATAAAGGAATAATTAGAAATATTCTACCCTCGACTCTGGCTGCCTAACCCTGCCACTTGCTGCATACCTTGTGATCTGGGCAAGTTTCATGCATGGATGGCAGTTTCTAGTGCAGTAAGTAATAACTAGATGAAAACCCACAAATCTGATCTGTGATCTGCTGTGGCAGATGAAAGCTACAAGACAGCTAGTGGAATAGCTTAACCATACTTTATTATTCTTTTCCTTTGTGATTGACATTTAGATGTTTTCCAATTTTATATTATTCCAAGTAATGCCGGGAAAACATCCCCATACATCAACACAGTGACTGTATAAGTGTTGCTGTAGGTTAGATTCCTAGAGGTTACGCTGGAAGTGATGAGAAGTTTGACAAGCAGTATGTTAATTTCCCAAAGGAACCCCCAGAAATATTTTTCTCTGTGTCACATTACATTTCTGTTTGTGATCACCTAAAGGAACACCCAAAAATATTTTTCTGTGTCACATTACATTTCTGCTTGTGATCAGTTCTGCAAACTCACTTCAAGTTTTCAAGTAAAGCCAGAGTTGAGGACATGGAAGACAAAGTTTAGCGTATCAGTTCACTTGTGCTATGTTATGTTACGTAGCACAGAACTACTCCAGAACCTAGTAGTTTAAAGCAACCACTAGGCTGCACGTGGTTGCTCACGCCTGTAATCCCAGCACTTCGGGAGGCTGAGGCAGGCGGATCACCTGAGGTCAGGAGATCCAGACCAGCCTGGCCAACATGGCAAAACCCATGTCTGCTAAAAACACAAAAATTAGCCCGGTGTGGTGGTGCATGCCTGTAATCCCAGCTACTTGGGAGGCTGAGGCAGGAGAATCGCTTGAACCCAGGAAGCAGAGGTTGTAGTGAGCCAAGATCACACCACTACACTCCAGCCTGGGTGACAGAGCGAGACTCCTGAGACTTCATCTCAAAAAAAAAAAAGCAATCACTATTTTATTTTTTCATGATTCTCTGGACCAGCTGGTGGTTCTGATTTGGCCCTCATCCTGCTGCCCCGGCCAAACTCCACGTTGTTCTGCCGGTCAGTGACCTGCCGTCATGCTTGTGCCTGTCGGTGTGCCCCCGACGTCCTGTCAACGTCCACCCAGTTGTCTGTTCTTCCACCCATGTGTTTCTGTAGACGTCCAGCTGCTTGTACCTTCTTCCACTGATCCCCTCCTCTCAACATCCAACCATTTGTGTGCCTGCCTGCTAGGGTCTTGGGGATTTCTATAGGCACAGGATAGAAACGGGGGCATGGCAGGCCAGGGTGGTCTCGGAAAATGCAACATTTGGGTGTGAAGGCAGGAGTGCCTGTCCTCACCTAGGTCCGTGGGCACAGGCCTGAGGGTGGAGCCCTAGCCAGGGACGTGCCCTTCTCTACCCAGCACTTCCATAGCCCCCTCCCATATCACTACCAGCATGCTAAAATACAAGAACAAGCAAGAGAGTCGGATCAGACTAGGGGCAGATCACCAAGACTCAGGTTCTTCTACCGTCGCAAGGGGTGACACTGCCCGCCTCGCTGGGCTGTTGTGAATCACTGAGATCGCCCACATGAGGACACAGCACGGGGCATGCTCCACGTCAGCCTTCAGAAATGTTTATTTACTGGGCCAGGCACAGTGGCTCATGCCTGTAATCCCAGCACTTTGAGAGGCCGAAGTGGGCGGTCACAAGGTCAGGAGATCGAGACCATCCTGGCTAACACAGTGAAATTCCGTCTCTACTAAAAAATACAAAAAATTAGCCAGGCGTGGTGGCGGGTGCCTGTAGTCCCAGCTACTCGGGAGCCTGAGGCAGGACAATGGTGTGAACCCGGGAGGCGAAGCTTGCAGTGAGCCGAGATCACGCCACTGCATTCCAGCCTGGGTGACAGAGCAAGACTCTGTCTACAAAAAAAAAAAAAAAAAAAAAAAAAAAAGAAATGTTTGTTTACTGCCTCTGAGCTCCCATCTCCAGCCCTCAACCCCATGACCAGCATTCAGCTGCTTCTTTCTACATTTATCAGAACGAAATCAGCATGGCACCATCAAGGGAGGTCACCTGATGCCCTTGAGGACACCCAGGCCTGGGCACCATCTACTCAGGACATAAACCATCTCCTGTCTTCTCTCCCCTGCCCCAAGGAAAGGGCAGGAGGGCAAAGTGGGGAGCCCTGATGCACGTCACAGGCAGGCATCTATCAATGTTGACAGCTTGTTTTATGAGTGACATTTAGTACAATGCTTAGAAGAAAAAAACCTCCCTCAAAAAGTCTAACAAAGGGCCGTATAAAGATTTATTTGGCACCTCTGTTGGAGAGGGCTTCGTAGCCAAATATAGCAGATGTGGGAGGTGTGAAGCCAAAGTTTTTATTGGTAATCATCTTTTTGTTCACAGAAGTGGGGCAGTGTTCAAGAGCCGTATGCCAGGCAGAGGTTAGCTTTGTTCTCCCGGGGTTTTTTGTTTATTTTTTTTAAATTCTAAAATGTCATTGTGGTTTGTTTTTCATTTAGAAAATGGAAATGCCATCTCATGCAGTGCAAATGCATGGAACACCTCGTGAGTGTCAGTTACTGTGGTGTGAGCTGAGGATTCTTAAGTCTCTCAACAAGTATTGCAGATAGGTACATTCCCGTTTTAATGAGGCTCAGAGAAGTTAGCACTACCAAGCCTGCGTGATTCCGAACTGGGCACTCAAACATCATGTTGGTGGGATACTGGGATATTTGTAAGATGCATGAGAGGGCTTAGGTGCACTCGTGTCTTGCTAGGTCTTCTGGTCTTCCTCTTTTCCCTTCATTATAGTTGCTTTATCTCCCCCAGAATCTTGTTTCTTCAGCCATCTTAGCACGTCCTTCACCCTTACCATATAGTGTTGGCAGCAGAAGGATGACCCACAGAGGAAGAGCCACGGGAGCAGAGACTGTGTCTGGCTTGATCCTGGGAGGTCACTGTATTGATGCTGAACTTAGTGAGGGTTACCACTGGGTTGCCTGAGGAGGGTGAACCGGCCCAGGTTAGAACTCCCCTGGTCATCAGTAGTGGGATCATGCCTGTAAACACAGGCAACTTAGTGCAACCCTGTCTCTTATTTAATTAAAAAAAAAAATTGTTTTGGCCGAGTGTGGTGGCTCACACCTGTAATTCCAACACTTTGGGAAGCCAAGGTGGGCAGATTGCTGGAGCTCAAGCCTTCTAGACCAGCCTGGACAACATGGCGAGCACATTTAAAATAGGATTTTGTGCAGAAAGAGATCATTAGAAACTCATATACTGTGCAACAAGAGGACATGTTCTAGAGGGAGACCTGCCCTAGTTAATACCCAGGACAGAAAATAAGTGCAGGGTCTCTACTAAAAATACAAAAAAAAAAAAAAATTAACTGACCATGGTGGTGTGCGCCTGTGGTCCCAACTACTCGGAAGGCTGTGGTGGGAGGATAACTTAACCCCGGGGGGTTGGGGGGCGGTGGTGAAGCTTGCAGTGAGCCAAGATCACACCACTTCACTCCATCCTGGGCAACAAGAGTGAGATCCTGTCTCAAAAAAAAAAATTCGATGATGATGATGAAAATAATTCTGTTGAAAATGAAAGTGGTAAGCATCATTCTTGCGACTGTGATTCCAGGAGGGAGATGCCAACCCCAGTCCCCCTGACTACTGTTTCACATAGCCTCCCTGCTTCCCCAAGCCCTGCTGCTTTCTGTGTGTTCCAGTGTGCTGCCTCTCAGGGCACTTTTGAGCCACTTATTCATTAACTAAATTCAGTGACCGCTCTTGGATTTGGGGTCCTGATGAAGACGTCTAGTACTTGGAGCATCTCCAGGGTGACCCACTCCCTGGGATGTCACTGGGCATGGACACCTGGAATCTCCCTTAAATAGTCTGTTTACTCCTCACTTGCAACCCAACATCAGCTTCTTTTTGTTCAGTCAGATTCTCCAGCTGAGAGATCTGGGCATTCTCTCTGGGTTCTATGGATGCCGGTGGTTGAATGAAACGCCCTGATCAAGATCCAGGCTAGACGCTGGCATTGCGCAGCCTGAGCTGTACAGCAGAGTTCCCATATGGTTGGAAGACGAGCCTCAGAGAATTGGAAACGTGTCAGCCAGTCCTACCCCATGCCAAGTAGCACAGATTTAAAGATTTCTTGATACTCCTAGACAGCTGAGCCGAGATTTTATCATCAGCCACAAATGCAGCCAGCCCATTGCCGCCTTGGCAGCGTTTGTGGAATTAATTGGAGCACTGAGCTGACAGGACACCAGTGTGGGAATATCTAAGAACCTTCTCTTCAGTGCTTGTGTTGTGTTCTGTGTTGAATTGTGTACCCAAGGTTTCTGGGAGTGAATATTGCCCTCTGCTGGGACACTAACATTTTTTATTCAAGCAGTGTAGCCAAAAATGTTTCTATTGATGGCAGTGTTTCTAACATGCTTGGTGGAAACGGAAATGTTTGTATTAATGAGGCTGAATATTGAGAGTTATGGGGGGTTTCCCAGTTTCAACGTACTCTTGCCTCCCGCCTGCTGGAGGAATGTGGGGGAGTCAAATCTTGTGTGTGTTGTTGGTATTCAAATAATTCACCAGAAACTTCCCTGTACTCATTTCTCCCCTGGGTATTAATTAGGGCAAGTCTCCCTCTAGAACATGTACTCTTGTTGCATGCTATATAAGTTTCTGATGATCTCTTTCTATAGGAAATTCTATTTTAAATGTGCTAATGGAACCTTGTTTTAAAGGAAAGCCTCCTTTTCTAAAATCACTCCTAATATAGTATATGATTTGTAATTGTTAGTACTTCAAACCCAAATTTCTCTCTATTGGTAAACCTTATAGTAATCTTATAGTCTATGGGACCTCTAAAGTTATTTTAGTGTAATAGAACTTAATGGTGAATAAATTGCCAAAACTTTTACTTTAAATTCTACAGGAATTAGCAAGTAAGGCACTTTGAGTTTGTTAGGGCAGTGGTTTGCCACAGTGACCCACGGTTATAAATCACCTTATAGATCAATACAACTTACATGTATGAATTTGTAAATAAATATGTAGACATACACATAGTAATGAAACAAAACTCCTAAATTGATTTACTTTGTGCAGTACACTTTGATATTTTTCTATTCTTTTTGCTTTCTTATTTCCTCATTCCCTCCCTCTTTTTTTTTTTATTTTTTATTTTTTATTTTTTTTGAGACAGGGTCTCACTCTGTTGCCCAAGCCGTGGTGCAGTGGTGCAATCACAGCTCAGTGCAACCTCTACCTCCAAGACTCAAGTGACCCTCCCACCTAAGCCTCCCTAGTGACTAATCCGTCCCTCTTCTTTTTTTTTTTTGAGATGCTCTGTCACCCAGGCTGGAGTGCGGTGGTGCCATCATGCTCACTGTGATCTCCGCCTCCCAGGTTCAAGCGATTCTCCTGCCTCAGCCTCCCGAGTTGCTGGGACTGCAGGCGTGTGCTACCACTCCCGGCTAATTTTTTGTATTTTTAGTAGAGATGGGGTTTCACTGCGTTAGCCAGAATGGTCTCAATCTCCTGACCTCGTGATCTGCTCGCCTCGGCCTCTCAAAGTGCTGGGATTACAGGCGTGAGCCACCGCGCCCTGCCCCTCCCTCTTCTTATGTTGGTCACGATCCACCAGAATCAGTTATCATCTGCTAACCTACAATTTGAAACACTGCACTGGGGTAAAGGGTGTCAGTTATCTCCACCCCTTCCTTTCTGGTGTGTGTATATGTTTTCTTTTCTTTCTTTTTAAACAAATAATGCCAGATAGCAGAACAGAAGAAACATAAAGGGCTTAAATTCCCAGCCTTTAGGACAAACAGACTCTAAGACGTACCTTCCATGCGTGACTTACCCTGAGGCACCGTGGGAAAGTCCTTCTCAGTGTACGGGTTGAGAGTATCATTACAACTCCCTTAATAAAAGTCCCCTACAGAACTACCTCTGCCATGGCTTGGGAATAGCATTATGTAATAATACATCATATTGTAATAATAAATTTTTATTTATTTATTTTTGAGACAGAGTCTCACTCTGTTGCCCAGGCTGGAGTGCTGTGGCACCATCTTGGCTCACTGCAACCTCGGCTCACTGCAACCTCGGCTCACTGCAACCTCCACCTCCCAGGTTCAAGCAGTTCTCCTGCCTCAGCCTCCCACGTAGCTAGGATTACAGGCATGTGCCACCACACCCAACTGATTTTGTATTTTTAGTTGAGATGGGGTTTCACCATGTTGGCCAGGCTAGTTTCAAACTCCTGACCTCAAGTGATCCAACCACCTCGGCCTCCCAAACTGCTGGGATTACAGGCATGAGCTACCGCGCCTGGCCATAAATATTAAGCACTTACTGTGATTCAGACAGACTCAGTGCTGTATGTGCACTGTCTCGTTAAATCTTCACAACCACCCTGTGGGACAGGTACCATGATTTACCCTGAGTTATACACAGGAAGGTGAGGCTTATAAGGTTACAAACAAGGATGCCTGCTGATTGAGCTGAGTTCTTAGCCGTACCTTCATACCTCTTTGCCACTGCTCTTATCAGAACAGCTTCCTTTTCCTTTTTTTTCTCTTTTTTTTTCTTTCTGAGACAGGGTCTTGCTCTGTTGCTCAGGCTGGAGTGCAATGGTGTGATCTCAGCTCACGAAGCCTCAACCTCCCAGGCTGAAGCAATCCTGCTACCTTAGCCTCCCGAGTAGCTGAGACTACAGGCACACACCACCACTCCCAGCTTATTTTTGTAGAGATGGAGTTTCATTATGTTGCCCAGGCTGGTCTTGAACTCCTGGGCTTGAGATCCCCTGCCTCAGCCTCCCAGACTACTGGGATTACAGGTGTGAGCCACTGCACCTGGCCTCACTTTTCTTAAGCATGTATTTGAGAATGGTGGAACACTTTGCCCTGCTTTATCCACATGTGTGGTTGACATAAATTCATTGACCTCTTTTGTACCCTGGGCACTTTGCCAGGCACTGGGGATAGACTCAGGAACAACATGGTCCCATCCCACAACCATCATGCAGTTTGATGGGGATGGGGACAGCTCAGCAAGGAGACCCCAGAGGGAGTGGGGCAGGTGGCAGGCCTCCCCTGACAGGCTGCCTCCACTCTGGTATGTCCTTGATCCTCTGCTCCTGGGGAGTGCTGTAGAGGGGAGGGGTGGGGAGTGGGGCCCACGAGGGCCCGTTGCCACTGACCATTTGCTCATATATATATATGAGAGTGTGTGTGTGTGTGTGTGTGTGTGTATATATATATACACACACGCAAACCCCGAAGGCAGTATTGGCCAGCTCTGTGATAACTAACGTACTTACGAGTCCCTTTATAAGGTCACTAAAGGAGTAGTTTTTCTTTTGCACGGTTGTCCTCATGGAGGCACAAGAGAAGAATTAACATTTCTCTAATATGAGTCAGATTATTCTGTTATCCAAAAGAGAGAGTCTAGGAAGTAATTCATTAATTATTATTGAGATGGGGTCTCACTCTGTCACCCACGCTGGGGTGCAGTGGCAAGATCTTAGCTCACTGCAGCCTCCATCTCCCAGGCTCAGGTTATCCTCCTACTTCAGCCCCCCGAGTAACTGGGACTACAGGTGCACACTACCGCGCCTGGCTAATTTTCTTGTATTTTTTTTAGTAGAAACAGTGTTTCACCATGTTGCCCAGGCTGGCAGAACTTCTGCGCTCAGGAGATCCACCCATCTGGGCCTCCCAAAGTGCTGGAATTACAGGCGTGAGCCACCACGCCCAGCCGTTCATTCATTAAATGAAAAAGAACACATGGAAGGTTCAGAAGGATGACAGTTTTCTGTTTATTTGGAGTCCTGGTTTCTATTCCCCCTGTATCTACCTATTCTCAGCCTCATATTGCTCACTTGCTGTATGAAGCCTCACTTCTTGAGGTTGTCTCTTTTCCCTACATTGGCTGAGGCTGCAGAGAAAAACACCTCATGCCCTGTTTTATGCTGGCATTAGTGACCTGAAAACTTTCTAATAACCCTTATCTGCCCAGATGAGATCAGCTGAGAGCAAACACTGACTGCCAGGCCCTGGCTATTCAGAGAGGATGGACAGCAGCCACAGCACCCAGGAACTTGTTAGAGATGCAGGCCCAGGGTTCACACTCTGCATTCCAGCAAGACCCCAGGTGATTCAGTGTGTACACTAGAGCTTAAGCGCTGGGCTAGGCCGGTCCCAGCCACCTGTACTCTTCCCAGGCGTGGAGAGAAGCACCCCAGGATGCCGTGTGTTCTTGTCCATTCCCAGTTGCCCAAGGCACATGCCTGTCAGGGGGAGCAAAAGCTCCCTGCTCCCCCAACACCCACCAGTGCTCACTGACTAGCTCATCTGCTTTCCTAAAACTCAAATATACATTTCCATAAGTGTCTGGGCCAAATTCAACATTTGTCAAAAACAGGCTTATTAGGTTATGGCTGAAATACAATGAATGATACATATTTAAGGTATACAATTTGATACGTTTTGACACGTGTCTACCAGTGAACCCATAGCCACAGTCATGATGATAAACATCCGTCAACCCACTGACGTTCTCTGTGTCATTCTCCGTGTCCCATCGAATTTTCCCTGCCATCCCTAGGCAATGACTGTCTGCCTTCTGTCATTATAGGCAAGCTTGTGTTTTCTAGAATTGTATATACACAAATTGAATCATACACTATGGCCTCTTTTTTTGTGATTTATTTTGAGATTTATCATGAGTACTTTGTGTACTGTATCAATAATTAATATCTTGTTGCTGAGTAATATTCCATTGTATGAATATAACACAGTTTATATACTTGTTGATTTTTCAGAAACGGGGGGTTGTTTCTACTGTCTCACAGTTGCATAGGCCAGAGAGTTCTGGGCCGGTCTTTTCTGGTCTAAGATGTGATTTCAGGCAATGATGGAGTTGGCATCAGACAGCTGCTCTCCACAGCGCAGTTCTCATGTGCCCCTACCATGCATCTCAGAGGAGCCTTCCTGAGAAGGCATGCCTGCTCTCCCAAAGGCTGCAGGCTGAAAGGACACACTGCTGCCTTTGGGAGCTACCATAGGTAGGAATCTCTGTCCCTTCCTGAGAGCAGACCAAGGCATGTGTCCATGAGGTGACCTGTCTGTGGCCAGGAGCTGCACAAGCCCGTCACCTTCCTGTGCTCTCCCTCGTGTTTCTTGCAGAGTTCTTACCTGGTATTGCCAACGTCAGTGTCAGCCCTCTGATGGGCAGGAAGTCCAGTGCTGGTGTCCTGCAAGAGCATAAAGCCTCCCTGGGCCCAGCCAGTCTTTTCTCGGGGAGTGGGGAGAGCAGCGGGTTTGGGGTGGTGGAGATGCAGGTTTGTATCAGTGCATCCTTGGATGACGGAGTGATTCTGGGTGAGGAATCAGTTTCTCACATGCTCCCAAGGTTGACCTTGGCCCCTCCGTGTGCCACGCAGACGCTTGTTTAGTGTCATAAACCACAGCACCCTCCTAACACTCTGGGAAATGATTTTTGTTTTGCAGGCTCTCCTAGCAGGCATGCGGAACCGTGAGAACAGCTCGCCCTGCCAAGGCAATGGCGAGCAGGCCAGCAGGGGCAGGAGCCTGGGCTCTGTGTGGCCAGGAGAGGAGGAGCCCTGCAATGATGCCACTACCCCTTCCTACAAGAAGCCTCTGTATGGCATCTCGCACAAGATCATGGAGAAGAAGAATCCTCCCTCAGGGGACCTGCTAAACGTGTACGAGCTCTTCGAGAAGGCAAACGCCAGCAACAGTCCCTCGTCGCTGCGGCTCCTGAATGAGCCACAGAAGCGGGACTCTGGCAGCACCGGGGCAGGCACTGACAGTGACCCCAACATCTACTTCCTGATCCAGAAAATGTTCTACATGCTCAACACCCTCACGTCCAACATGTCCCAGCTGCACAGCAAGGTGGACCTGCTGTCCCTGGAGGTGAGTCGCATCAAGAAGCAGGTGAGCCCCACTGAGATGGTGGCCAAATTCCAGCCGCCCCCTGAGTATCAGCTCACAGCTGCGGAACTCAAGCAGATCGTGGACCAGAGCCTGTCGGGGGGGGACCTGGCCTGCCGCCTGCTGGTGCAGCTCTTCCCCGAGCTCTTCAGCGACGTGGACTTCTCCCGAGGCTGCAGTGCCTGCGGCTTTGCGGCCAAGCGCAAGCTGGAGTCGCTGCACCTGCAGCTCATCCGCAACTACGTGGAGGTCTACTACCCCTCGGTGAAGGACACGGCCGTGTGGCAGGCCGAGTGCCTGCCCCAGCTGAACGACTTCTTCAGCCGCTTCTGGGCCCAGCGGGAAATGGAGGACAGCCAGCCCAGTGGCCAGGTCGCCAGCTTCTTTGAGGCAGAGCAGGTGGACCCCGGCCACTTCCTGGACAACAAAGACCAGGAGGAGGCCCTGTCTCTGGACCGGAGCAGCACCATCGCCTCAGACCACGTGGTGGACACGCAGGACCTCACCGAGTTTCTGGATGAAGCCTCCTCACCAGGCGAGTTTGCCGTCTTCCTCCTCCACCGGCTCTTCCCCGAGCTTTTCGACCACCGCAAGCTGGGTGAACAGTACAGCTGCTACGGGGATGGTGGAAAGCAGGAGCTGGACCCCCAGCGGCTCCAGATCATCCGCAACTACACGGAGATCTACTTCCCCGACATGCAGGAGGAGGAGGCCTGGCTGCAGCAGTGCGCTCAGCGCATCAACGATGAGCTCGAGGCCCTAGGGCTGGACGCGGGCAGTGAAGGTGACGCCCCGCGCGATGACTGCTACGACTCCTCCAGTCTGCCCGACGACATCTCAGTGGTCAAGGTGGAGGACAGCTTCGAGGGTGAGCGGCCGGGGCGCCGCTCCAAGAAGATCTGGCTGGTGCCCATCGACTTCGACAAGTTAGAGATCCCCCAGCCCGACTTCGAGGTGCCCGGCGCCGACTGCCTGCTCAGCAAGGAGCAGCTGCGCAGCATCTACGAGAGCAGCCTGTCCATTGGCAACTTCGCCTCGCGCCTGCTGGTGCACCTGTTCCCCGAGCTGTTCACCCACGAGAACCTGCGCAAGCAGTACAACTGCAGCGGCTCCCTGGGCAAGAAGCAGCTGGACCCGTCCCGCATCAAGCTCATCCGCCACTACGTGCAGCTGCTCTACCCGCGCGCCAAAAATGACCGCGTCTGGACCCTGGAGTTCGTGGGCAAACTGGATGAGCGCTGCCGGCGCCGGGACACGGAGCAGAGGCGCTCCTACCAGCAGCAGCGCAAGGTCCACGTGCCAGGCCCTGAGTGCAGAGACCTGACCAGCTATGCAATCAACCCGGAGAGGTTCCGGGAGGAGTTTGAGGGGCCCCCCCTACCCCCCGAGAGGAGCAGCAAGGACTTTTGCAAGATCCCCTTGGACGAACTGGTGGTCCCCTCGCCTGACTTCCCGGTGCCTTCTCCCTACCTGCTGTCTGACAAGGAGGTGCGTGAGATCGTGCAGCAGAGCCTCTCCGTGGGCAACTTTGCCGCCCGGCTCCTCGTCCGCCTGTTTCCCGAACTCTTCACCGCGGAGAACCTCCGGCTGCAGTACAACCATTCCGGGGCTTGCAACAAGAAGCAGCTGGACCCCACCCGACTGCGGCTCATCCGCCACTACGTGGAAGCCGTCTACCCGGTGGAGAAGATGGAGGAGGTGTGGCACTACGAATGTATCCCCAGCATCGATGAGAGGTGCCGCCGCCCCAACAGGAAAAAATGCGACATCCTCAAGAAAGCGAAGAAAGTGGAGAAGTGAAGGCCTGTGGCCTGCCCAGAGATTCGGGGTCACCAGAGGCTGAGCGATGGGCACCCTTGGGACTGAGCAATACTTGGGAGCACGCCTATGGCATCCACAGACAGGCACCTTATGTCCGTGGGGAGTGGCTTACTACATTTGCACACGTAAACACCCGCCCAGCCGCAAGAAAGAAGCCTTGAGTTTGGTCTCTTGTACTTACAACTTCTGTCCTGTGTGCCCCGGCGGGGCAGCCTGAGTGGGGAGAGTAAGCTG
Organism: Theropithecus gelada; assembly: GCF_003255815.1. Lineage (NCBI taxonomy): Eukaryota > Metazoa > Chordata > Mammalia > Primates > Cercopithecidae > Theropithecus > Theropithecus gelada. The sequence continues at coordinate 106,241,209 of NC_037671.1, read as the reverse complement.
TGAGGGCAGGGACCAGAGGGTAGGGGCCCTCTCTCCCTGGTTGTGCCCTCCCCAGCCCCTTACAGCTTAAAATGCAAACCCAGCAACTCTTTTGCCCCTCTTCCCATATTTTACATCTTCCATTTTTACCCATTTTTTTAATTAAAAAGAAACCCTTAAAAAAATAATTGGGCTCTTTGGGGGCCATTTTACTTAGAAAAAAACCTCTTTAAAAGTGCCATGTTCGTGCACAGTGGCTAATCATAGCTTCAGGTGGCATGGATACTGATTTTACTGACCTTGTCTTTTACATCTGATTTTGGAAGAGTCAAGATGCCCCTTGGATGGCAGTAGAGGGGCTGGAATAGTACGAAGTCCTTTACGACCATGTGCAAGTTTTCCCTTCTGCTGTGGTGCCTGGGAAGGCTTCCGTTCAGCTTGGCCTGTGCTTCAGGCGTGTTGGTAGAATGTTGTGTCACTCTGTAGGCGAGAACACTGGATGATGATGATATGAATGTAGACAGCCGTGGAAACACGTTTGCAGTGTCTCCATCTGAGCCGTGTCCTTCCACTGCCCCCATTCCCTCTCCATACGTGGTTGCTGGTTGGAGGGAGTAGACGTGTTTCCTTGGAAAACAGTGCAGGGGCTTTTGGCTTCTTGTTAGATTTAAGGGTGGGCCTCTGAGCTCACCATGAACTGTTTACTTTTCTGTGTGTGTGTTTGTACAAAATCCAGGTACCAGGAGCTCTGTGGTGACTTCCCCAGACCTCAGCGTTAGCTCCTCCAGGCAGCACTACATCCTCGCTCCTCAGGGCGGGCCCAGCTCTGGGCCCCTCTTGGGGATACCAGGCATTGGAAGGACACAGGCCGTCTCAGATGGGGCACACATGTCCCTTCCCAGGGTCCACTCAGAACTTTCCTCTTGGACTCTCTAGAAGGTCCTGCTGTCCTATACCTGGCTACCCCCTGCCTTGGGGGGCACATGTCTTCGTTCCCTCCTGACTGGGAATGTCAGGCTCCTGCAGGCCAGCTGCACGCTCTCCAGGAGCACCAACTGGGAAGTTCCCCGACAGGTAAAATCCTTCAAAATGATCCTTTTACCTACCTAACTCTGGGGGCCAAATGCCTAAGAGGGAAAGGAAACAGTCAAATGCAAACAATACGTCATACCAGAGTCCTGGAAAATTAATTAAATCACACAGGGTAGTCGTAGAACCCCTGTGGGATGGCTTAATATTTTGCTACTTTAAAATGCAGAGATAGCTGATAAGGACTTCAGTTCCACTGGCTGTATGACATAGTTTTGCCTGTGACCAGGAGCATTTTTTAAAATACAGAATTTTAAGCAATGTTAAGTTGCTGATCTAACTAGTAAATGTGCTCCTAAGTGTCATTTACAGATTATTTCTGTTGCGACTACAAACAGATTTAGAAAGGCACAAGGACTGAAGACTCTCTGTCACACACAGCTACTCATGCACACACGCACTGCTTACTAAAAGCTGAAGTGAGATGAAGGGGGCCTACACGAATAACAAGTTCAACTTCTTTGTGCCTGGAAAGGAGGGACTGGAGCAGCCAGGAGACTCACTTTCCCCCCTCGCTTGGGCCCTTCTCTATGCCTTAGTCTCTCCAGCACGTGCACACAGCATGCACACACACGCACCCTACCCAAAGACAGCTGTGGCCCTCTCCCACCATCTCCCCCACCCACCGCTGGTTGTTGGGCGCTGGAGTGGGGAGGTCCCATGGAATTTGTTCTGGTTTCTAGGATGTAAACAAGAGGACTCCAAGCCATGAATTGCCCTGCTTTCTAGAGGGTGGAATGTTGACCCTGCAACTTTAGAAGCACAATCATTTATTAATAATTTTTTTGAAACTCCCATCTACCCGTGTTAGAGAAATCAATAGGTTCTAGGAATTAAATATGTCTCTTTGTAACCCAGAGCATGTTCAATTTTTAGAAACCATATTTCAGTGATTTTCTTAATATATTTCATGTGTAGGGCATCTTCCCCCAGAATCTTACAGTCCCTTTCTGTGAAGAGAAGTGGACACACCTGGGAACCCTTCCCATCTCTCTGGATGTGGTCAGGAAACGCCTGCAGGTCCTTGCCCTGTCTGTATGGTGTCCTCACTTCTCCATCCATACAGATGACTCCAGTGGGCATTTTTTTATTTTAAATTTTTTACATGAAGCAATAGAAGTACAAAATACTTATTTTTTCAAAATTTAATGTGTTCCATGAAACCTGTTGGCAATCCTTTTCCTTCCCCCACCCGCCCCTTCTAAATTCTTTGGTTTTTAGTTGTTTGTATTTTGGATTTTTTTTTTTTTTTTTCTTGGCCTTGTATCCCAAGGACTAAAAAATTAGCACAGACACGTTTTGATGTTGAATGAACTAGTAAGTCACAGTAGGTGGTAGTCTTCATCAGTTTCTCTAAGTTTTTAAAGAATGTATGAAGATAGTCATGAATGTATTGAGTGTTCGCATCCTGCTTCAGTTCACCTTGGCTGTGTCTACATGACAACAAATGTTCGACAGGGAATAAAGTCGTGTCTGGTGTCATTTGCGCTAGCGTGCCCCTCCCCTTTCAGTGTTGGCTCCAAACCTTCCTTTCCTTTTATGTTTGTGGGGAGGGGGAACCACATCAGCAGCAACCATCAACCAACCAGCCAATGGGATCTACTTAGTGGTGAATGGATTGACTATTTAGTTGGTAAAAGTCACTGGTCTGACCACACCACAGTATGACCACTGGGTTCATTTAGAGATGGCCTCCGTTTCCAACGTTCCCCCCAAATGTTTGCTTCTTGCCCAGTCGAGAGGGGATCTCAAGACTCCCGAGTGGAGGTCGTGAGCTTGCACCCTGCCTGGCTGTGTAGATAGACTGTACAGATATATGAAGTGGGGGTGGGGGCCGAGGGGCTATTACTGCTGTTTGGAAATGCTTGCCTCTCGTAGATCCAGCCTTAATGTTTTTCTGACATCCTAGTAATAGCAGACCCTGCACAAAGTGGATATCAGAGTTAATACTGTGAGGAGCAAAATAATGAGAATAGTTTTACCAAAGATAATGAAATCTCGCATCATGTCTGCATTTTACCATAGATTGGAGTGCATCCTTAGGAAACTGAATGTAACAAAAACCCAGGACATTTTTGGAAATTGTATGCTCTCTAGCAACTTTGTGTGAATTTTTATACAAACACTGTTTTATGAGTTATATAAAATGTTATAAAAATAGAAAAACATGGTCTCGTAACATGTTATTTTCTTAGAGCACTGGTCTCTCAGACATGTCTTGGTGTATTTGTCTTTCTGCGTGGCCTCCTCACCCGCCTCCCGGGGAGAACGTGACTGTTCCGGGGGATTTCAGCTTCCGGGGCTTCCATACGCTAGGTGTCAGTGGTACAGCTCACAGGATTTCAGTTTGGCCACAGCTGAATGAATTAGAAATTGCCAGATAAATCCTCCAAACCATTCCTCCACAAACCACTTCCTGGCCATTCACTGGGAGGCTCATTTGACCTTTTTCAACCTTTCCTGGTCAGGTGCCAGGCCAGTCCTGCAAAGCCAACAGAGTTTCATTTTCATTTAACCCCCCCTCCTTTTTTTTTTTTTTTTTTTTTTTTTTTTACTTTGGATCCAATGGGTTTTAGTTCCCCCCCACCCCAGCCCTGCTAGAGTGTAGTGGTATAGTCGTGGCTCACTGCAGCCTTGACTTCCTGGGCTCAAGTGATTTTCCTGCCATAGCCTCCTAAGTAGCTGAGACTACAGGCCCACACTACCATGCCTGGCTGGTTTTATTATGGTAGAGATGTGACGTCACCATGTTACCCAGACTGGTTTCAAACCACTGGCCTCAAGTAATCCTCCTACCTCAGCCCCCAAAAGTATTGAGATTACAGGTGTGAGCCACTGTGCCTGGCCTCATGTATTATTTGTAAAAAAGGATGTATGTTTTCCCTCACCTTCTCTTCTCTTTGGCTAATTATAAATCATTAATATTTTATAGTAATAATTAGACCAGGCGCGTTGGCTAATACCTGTAATCCTAACACTTTGGGAGGCCAAGGCGGGTGGATCACCTGAGGTCAGGAGTTTGAGACCAGCCAGGCCAACATGGTGAAATGCTGTCTCTACTAAAACTATAAAAATTAGCCACGTGTGGTGGCGCATGCCTGTGATCTCAGCTACTCAAGAGGCTGAGGTGGGAGAATCGCTTGGATGCGGGAGGTGAAGTTGCAGTGAGCTGAGATCATGCCACTGCACTCCAGCCTGGGCAACAGAAACTTGTCTCAAGAAAAAAAAAATATATATATATATATACACACACACACACACACACACACATATATATATATATACTGTCTCAAGATGTCAGAGAAACCTCTTTGGCCCAGGGATCACAAGATATAAAGTAGTTTGTGGCTCATGATTGAAACACTACAGTGAATGTTTGCTTATTTGATAACCCTGAAATCTATACAAGCAGCACATCTGTGCTGTAAGCCTTCTCAGCAGGTGTGCCTTGGTTGGGGGCTGGGCCTGAACCTCCAAATGCTAAATCCACTAGCTAGTTTAAACAAGAAGTGAGGAAAAGCTAAATTATTTGAGACTCCTCTGACTGTATCTTTGTTTTCTTCCAAAAAGAACGTTCACGGTGTTTCAGTCAGTGAGCGCACTTGTAAGATCTAGTTCTCAGAAATAAGAACTCGACACCAGATTATCATGACCACTGGAATGGTGAAATGCAGTGGATTCTAAGGAGCCTTCAGATAAATCTGGAATATCTGGGCCGGCGCGGTGGCTCATGCCTGTAATCCCAGCACTTTGGGAGGCTGAGGCGGGCGGATCACTTGAGGTCAGGGGTTTGAGACCATCCTAGCCAGCATGGTGAAACTCCATCTCTACTAAAAATACCAAAATTGGCTGAGTGTGGTGGCGGGCGCCTGTGGTCCCAGCTACTCAGGAGGCTGAGGCAGGAGAACTGCTTGCACCCGGGAGGTGGAGGTTGCAGTGAGCCAAGATCACACCACTGCACTCCAGCCTGGGCGACAGTGAGACTCCATCTCAAAGAAAAAAAAAAAATTGGAATATCTGGCCAGTGGTGGAGAAAGGAAAGAACAGGCATTGCTTCTGACTGGAATGGCACCAACATTCACTGAGTATATTTTATGTGCCAGACACTGCTGAGAACGGAACGTGGGCAACGTGTTACCCTTTCAAAAGCCTTGTGAGGTAAGTACGGTAATTAGGCCTTGTTAACGGGTGAGAAAGCTAGGGACACAAATGGTGTCTACATTATCTCATTTGCTTCTCATAAAAACTCATTGCTGTGGTCACTGTTATTAACTCAGTTTTGTGGTAAGGAGAGAAGTTGATTTCTTGCTCAAGTTCACACAACTGGAAAATGGCGGTGGCGGGATTTGAGCCCAAGTTGGCCTCTGATTTCCATCATACCCAAGTCACAATGCATACCCAAGACTCAGATCCTAAAACAATTGCAAGTCAGCCGTGGTGTCTATCACTCCCATCCTCTAAGCCCCAGTTTGTCTGATCTTAGATACAGGAGGGCTGGTTTTAGAATTAAGCTCCCATGACAGAGCCTTGGGAGCTAATGAATGTAAATAATAGAAATAGGGTGGGCGCGGCAGTTCACGCCTGTCATCCCAGCACTTTAGGAGGCCTAGGTGGGTGGATCACCTGAGGTCAGGAGTCAGAGTGGAGACCAGCTTGGCCAACATGGTGAAACCCCACCTCTACTAAAAATACAAAAATTAGCTGGGCGTGGTGGCGCGTGCCTGTAGTCCCAGCTACTCAGGAGGCTGAGGCAGGAGAATCACTTGAACCCGGGAGGCAGAGGTTGCAGTGAGCCGAAATGGCGCCACTGCACTCCAGCCTGGGTGACCGAGTAAGACCTTGTCTCAAAAACTGAAACAAAATAACACAAAAAAATTATCTGGGTATGGTGGCGTGCACCTGTAATCCCAGCTACTGAGGAGGCTGAGTCAGGAGAATTGCTTGAACCCAGGAGATGGAGGTTGCAGTGAGCTGAGATCATGCCACTGCACTCCAGCCTGGGTGACAGAGTGAGACTCTGTCTCTAAATAAAATAAAATAATAGAATTAAGCTAATTCTAAATAATTACAGCAATTGTAAACTTTTTTTTATTTTTATTTTAAAGAATGTGAAAGTAACTGCTGTGGATCTGGTTCCCTAGGAGCAGAGGCTGAGACTGAGATTCTTAGGCAGGCCATTAATTGAGGACGTGCTCTCAGGAGACTCAGGAAAGGAAGAGAACCGGGGAAGGCGAGAACCAAGATTGTGGTCTCTGATGCAGTCTAGCCACATTCTCCTCCGCAAGGAAGCCCTGCAACGTGAATTGTATGGCAGAATTAGTTCTGGTTGAGGCAAAGGGGCTGGTGGGTCATTGTTCAAGGTCTTCCCTGGGAAAAGGGTAGTGTCCCTGTCCCTTTGGCTGGGACAAGGCTCCAGAGGCACTGTGGTGGTGGTTAGCAGCCAGCCCTCAGCAGCCAGGGTGTAGGTGCTCTGGTAAAGGGGTTTAGGTGGGATTCTGTCTGCATCCACTACTGCAGTGGGTCTCAGAGTTTACCTGCATCAGAATCACCAAGGAACAAGTTAAAACAGATTGCCATGAACCACCCGCAGAGATTCTGATACAGTAGGTCTGGGGTGGGGCCCAAGAATTTGCATTTCTAACAAGTTCTCAGGTGATGCTGGTGATGCTGGTCTTGGAACCACAGGGGAGGACCAAGACACTATATGTATCTTCCCAAAATGTGCTGTGTGTGGTAGAGAAACTGAAAGGTTAGCGTTTTCCTAGGTATTAGATAGATCTGAGCTGAAATATGTGGTTTCCTGTTGTATTCAAATAAAGCTGACTGCTGCTTTAACTAAATCTTTAGTTTAGGAAACTAAATCTTAGCTTTCAGGCCGGTGGGAAGAGGCTGATTTACTAATGCTTCAGCATCAGGGCTTATGGGCACTGGCCACATACAGCACTTGGCAGAACGTTTCTTCACAGGGAAGACTGTCTATTGATTTTAAGGATTAAGAATTCATTTGTTCTTCTAAACAGTCATATTCCTGATGGTGAACCGTGTCCGTAATAGAGGTTGAGAGCATGTAATGCTACAGCCTGTCCTTCCAGGAGCTCCTACAGTGTGACTCCTGTGGATTCAGAAGTGACCATAGGTCCTGAAATCAGAATTCTGTTTCTAATAATAGCTCCCATTTTTGAGCATCTGTATTGGGTCAGGGATGTGCTGGGAACTTGATATATGTCATTTCATTTAATCCTTACAGAAATCCATTTTACAGATGGGGAAATGGATGCTTCCAGAGTTAAGTATCTTGGCCAAGGTCAAATAGCTGGCAGAGCTGGGGCTTCTAACGGAGGCCAGGCTGACTCCAAAGTCTGTGCTCTTCATTCCTGTGCTGCCACTTATGTAGCTGTGCCAAGTAAATCCATTTCTCTGTGTCTCTGCCTAGTGGTTCCTGTGATTTAACTTGGGGTTTTGCTGACTGTCCACTATTCCTGGGCTTCTGGATCGCCCTAGTGAGAGAGCATAACCCAGGAAACTGGCCGGGTGCAGGGGCTCACGCCTGTAATCCCAGCACTTTGGGAGGCTGAGGCAGGTGGATTACCTGAGGTCAGGAGTTCTAGACCAGCCTGGCCAACATAGTGAAACCTCATCTCTACTAAAAATACAAAAAACTAGCTGGGCATGGTGGCAGGTGCTTGTAATCCCAGCTACTTGGGAGGCTGAGGCAGGAGAATCGCTTGAACCTGGGAGGTGGAGGTTGCAGTGAGCCGAGACTGTGCCATTGCACTACAGCCTGGGCAACAAGATCGAAACTCTGTGTTAAAAAACAAAAACTAAAAAACAATCCCCCCAAAACCAGAAAATCTTTCAATGCCACAGAAAATAGACTAAGGAATGCAGTAAGAACATCTCTGCCTCTAAGGCAGTTGATTCATTCATCAAATACATTTGGAGGACCAGCTATCTGCTGGGCAGTGATCCATAATTCTAACAAGTCCCAGCCTCGTGAGTTGATAGTTAAGAAGTTGGCCGGGCCTGGTAGCTCATGCCTGTAATCCCAGCACTTTGGGAGGCCGAGGCGGGTGGATCACCTGAGGTCAGGAGTTCGAGACCAGCCTGGCTACTTGGGAGGCAGAGGCAGGAGAATCGTTTGAACCTGGGAGGCGGAGGTAAGAGTGAGCCGAGACCAAGCCATTGCACTCAAGCCTGGGGGACAAGAGCGAGACTTCTCTCAATAAATAAATAAATAAATAAATAAATAAAGCCCATTTGCGCTTGAAGAGAAGGTTCTGGTAGTAAACAGCACAAAACCTGACATCTGTTACCTGAAGCCAATTTTCAAGATGTGCAAAGATAGAACCAGACTGGGAAGCTTGGCTCCTCCTCACAGTGCAGACAGCTGAGGCCATGCAGATGGAATCGGGCTGGGCTCTGGCCTGAGGCACACCTGCAAGGACTGCAGTGTTTCCGGACTCCTGTTTCTCCAGAGACTGATCTATAGTTGCTAAGTGTGCTGTGAGTAGTGACAGTGGAATTCAAGAGCCTGGTGTTTCTGGTGTAGCTTGTGCTCTTTCTGACACAGGGTATTCGACATGCCTCTCCTCCTTGGTTTTGACAAGCTAAAATCTTAACCGAGGCACAGTTCCATGCATAAAGAGGCATATACTTCAGCATAGGTAAGGAAGGCCATGGTGATGGGTACCTTCTCGTCAGGTAGTTAATACTGATTGCATTGCTTACATCCAAAGAGTTAGCCACTATCATTTCAGCCTCACCTTTCATTTGTCTGTCTTAGAATCAAGAATTAAAGGATTTAAGCAAAATAACGGTTACAAAAACAAAAAAGCAAAAAAACAAAACAAAAAAAATTAAGGGATTTCTCCTACAATCCTAACAAAAATTCTCCATGCATTCTATGAAGAAGCGTCTAATAGTGACTCCTCTGAGTGAGACTCCAGAAGCGAGTCCTTACTTGACCTCTAAACAGAAATTCTCCATTTTAGACACCTGTGGTCTGGCCTTGACTGTGGTCTTTAGGACTTCACTTGTCTGCCTTAGGGAAGGTCTCACCAACTTTAAAGTCCCATTGGCCAGGCGTGGTGGCTCCTGACTATAATCCTAGCACTTTGGGAGGCCGAGGTGGGTAGATCACCTGAGGTCAGGAGTTCCAAACCAGGCTGGCCAACATGGCGAAACCCCGTCTCTACTAAAAATACAAAAAATTAGCCAGGCGTGGTGGCAGACATCTGTAATTGCAGCTACTCGGGGGGCTGAGGCAGGAGAATCGCTTGAACCCAGGAGGCAGAGGGTGCAGCAAGCCGAGATTGTACCATTGCATTCCAGCCGGGGCAACAGAGCAAGACTCAACCTCAAAAAAAAAAAAAAAGAAAAGTTTATCGGGATCCATGCCTTCAGGACCATCCTACTTTTGATATTATATTTACCCAATCTGTTAGCAATAATGTTGAACAAAAAACTTTACAAAAAACAAACAAACAAAAAAACGGCCACCACAGCGTGTCTTTGAGAGGATAGTAAATTTGGAAAGCCACATTCATTTTCAGTGCCCTTCCAGAAATTCCAAGCTATAGATTGGGAGGTAGCAGCTACCAAAAGGCAGAAGCAGCGGGCTGTGAGGCTTGTGTGTAGAAGAAAGATGTTATGCTGGGCTTGGTGGCTCACGCCTGCAATCCCAGCACTTTGGGAGGCTGAGGTGGGCGGATCATGAGGTCAGGAGTTCGAGATCAGCCTGACCAACATGGTTAAACCCCATCTCTACTTAAAATACAAAAAAAAATAGCTGGGCATGGTGGTGGGCACCTGTAATCCCAGCTACTCGGGAGGCTGAGGCAGGAGAATCCTTTGAACCTGGGAGGCGGAGGTTGCAGTGAGCCGAGATCACACCACTGCACTCTGCACTCCAGCCTGGTGACAGAGCAAGAGTCCGTCTCAAAAACAAAAATAAATAAATAAGCTGGTTAACAGTTCCAGACACACGAGCCCAAACATCCCACTGCTTTGGGCTACAGAAGTTTCTCTTCACTGCCAGTTAAGGATTCTCAGGAATTCCTGGGGGACAAATAAGAGCCCAGATATAGGGTCTTTTTTTCTTTTTTTTGAGATGGAGTCTTGCTCTTGTCGCCCAGGCTGGAGTGCAGGGGCGCGATGTCTGCTCACTGCAACCTCTGCCTCCCAGGTTTGAGCGATTCTCTCCTGCCTTAGCCTCCTGAGTAGTTGGGATTACACGTGCCTGCCACCATGCCCAGCTAATTTTTGTATTTTTAGTAGAGATGGGGTTTCACCGTGTTGGCCAGGCTGGTCTCAAATTTCTGACCTCAAGCCTCAGCTTCCCAAAGTGTTGGGATTACAGGTGTTAGCCACTGTGCCTGGGCCAGTCTTTCTGATGTGACATAATCTAACAAGTCTCTTATTGGAGGTAACCTCTCCAAGTGCCAGCAAACAGCTCCTGGGAATCTATAGCCTGGCCTATTCATCCACAGGTCCTTTCTTAGATGATGTACATTATGTGTGTGTCTACCCCACCACACTACTCTGGTAAGCCTTCATCTATTTTATGACACTTTGAGAATTAGAATTGGTTTTATTCTCTTCATTGATAAAACAGGTATGTTTACTTTCACCCGAAAATTAAACCCTTACTGATTACCCTAAACTAGGGGTCAAAAAACTTTTTCTGTAAAGGGGTAGATAGTAAATATTTTAGACTTTGGCCAGGTACAGTGGCTCATGCCTGTAATCCCAGCACTTTAGGAAGCCAAAGTGAGACAGTCACCTGAGCCCAGGAGTTGGAGACAGCCTGGGCAATAGAGTGAGAACCCCCTTCTACAAAAATATGTCTTTTTTTTTTTTTTTTTTTTGAGAGAGATGAAATCTATGTTGCCCCCAGGCTGATCTCAAACTCCTGGGATTAAGTGATTAACCTGCCTTGGCCTCCCAAAATGCCGAGTTAGCAGGTGTAAGCCACTGTGCCAAGCCAAAAGGTTTTTTTTTTTAAAGTAAATATTTTAGGCTTTGTGGGCCACAGAAGGTCTCTGGCTGTGTGTGTGTGTGTGCATGCATGTGTGATGTAAAAACCATTCTTGGCTCAAGGGCCATAGAACACAAGTCTTTGGCTGCCTTCGTTTATGGACCCCTGCCTGCCCTAAACTAATAATTTCAAATGGGCTCTAACTAGCTGGTTTGAAATTAGCTGGAAAAACTTTATTCATCCAGACTTGTGAAGACAAATTGAAGGGAACTAAGGTCCCCTGCCACTGGTAGTTCGGAAGGGCAGGGGAGAAAGGGCTCTCCCAGAGGTTATCCCCTAACATCTGAAAGTACCCTTGACTTTGCTTGGTTTTGTCTAAAGAAACCTGAACCTGGGAAGCTGGCCCCGCTGGACAGGGAACATTTTAAATAAAAACACTAAGAGACAACAAGGCCAGTTTATTTTACCATGACTCCTGAGGTAGTTTATGTGGGAAACTGCAGGCAAGCCATTAAAACCCTCTGGGGCTTAGTTCATTCTGCACACGTCTCACTCTGGCAAAGGGGTTCTCACACGAGGAGGTCAAAGGGGCATGGATCAAGGTGGGCAGGGGGTGGGGGTAAGGCAGGCCTTGGGAAGTGTCTCCAGATATGGATCCTAGTTTCTACAAAATGGCTCAGCAGATTCCACACACGCTAAGAGAACTTTATTTTAATAAAAATGTCCTCTTTTTCAGGTGACCCCTTCCTCTACCACTAGAGAGCAGCTTTATTGCTAAAAAGCAATCCATTTATTTAGATGTTCTCTTCTTAGGCAACTTTAAACTTTTCCACCGCCGTAACACCACTCTGTATTTTTCACTTTCAGTCTTCTCTTCAAACACTTTTTTCAAGAGAATCCGCATAACTGTCTCTGTTCCTGCTTCTTTATCCTCTCCAATGAGAAGATCCAATGTATCTCCCACTTTCACCTGAAAATTAAAAGAAAACGGAGGCTTGGTTACACTTCAGGAAATCCAGACCAATGCAAACACTACTGCTTTGAGTTTTCACCACATGATCACGATCCAGAGGAGGGGCAGGTGAGAAAAGGCCCTGACCTCGGTCACTGTCACCTATCCCCAGTGCCTCAGCATGAAAGGGAGGGTGCCTTGGCCAGATGCGGTGCCTCACGCCTGTAATCCCAGCACTTTGGGAGGCCAAGCTGGGTGGATCACCTGAGGTCAGGAGTTCGAGACCAGCCTGGCCAACATGGTGAAACCTCATCTCTACTAAAAATACAAAAATTAGCTGGGTGTGGTGGTGGGTGCCTGTGACCCCAGATACTCGGGAGGCTGTGGCAGGAGAATCACTTGAACCCGGGAAGCGGAGGTTACAGTAAGCTGAAATCGTGTCACTGCATGCCAGCCTGGGCGACAGCAGGAGACTCCATCTCAAAAAAAAAAAAGAAAGAAAGAAAGAAAGGGAGGGTGCCTTATTTCATTCAAATTATTATTATTAATTTTTTTTATTTTTTCCAGACAGAGTCTCACTCTGTCGCCCCGGCTGGAGTGCAGTGGCCGGATCTCAGCTCACTGCAAGCTCCGCCTCCCCGGTTCATGCCATTCTCCTGCCTCAGCCTCCTGTGTAGCTGGGACTACAGGCTCCTGCCACCTCGCCCGGCTAGTTTTTTGTATTTTTTAGTAGAGACGGGGTTTCACCATGTTAGCCAGGATGGTCTCGATCTCCTGACCTCGTGATCCGCCCATCTCGGCCTCCCAAAGTGCTGGGATTACAGGCTTGAGCCACCGCGCCTGGCCAACTTTCTGTTTTTTTAGTAGAGACGGGGTTTCACCATGTTGGCCAGACTGGTCTCAAACTCCTGGTCTCAAGTGTTCCGCCTGCCTTGGCCTCCCAAAGTGCTGGGATTACAGGTGTGAGTCACTGCACCTGGCCTACAATTCATTTTCAATAAGTAATATATGCATGCGATAAAAAATTTAGAAGATACAAAAGGGTATATGAAGAAAAGGTATATAGGCCAGGTGTGGTGTCTCATGTCTGTAATCTCAGCACTTTGGGAGGCCAAGGTGGGTGGATCACTTGAGGTCAGGAGTTCAAGACCAGCCTGGACCACACAGTGAGACCCTGTCTCTATAAAAAATGAAAAAATAGCCAGATATGGTGGTATGCCTGTCACAGCAGCTACTCGGGAGGCTGAGGTGGGAAGATCACTTGAGCCCAGAAGTCAAGACTGCAACGAGCTATGGCTGCACCACTGCACTCCAGCCTGGGAAACCGAGCAAGACCCTGTCTCTAAAATAAAATAAAAATAAAAAGGAAAAGGAAAAAGAAAAGCAAAGAAGATATACAAAGAAAAGGATACTCTATGTATATCCTTTCATAGAGATATTGTGCATGATGTCTGCCTCTCTAAAGAGCAGGCTAGTGTGTGGCTAAGGAATGAATCCCTTTGGGGCTTCCTTGTAGCGTAGAGAAGGGGTGTTCCTCCTTTACCCGACTGATCCCAGGAAGAGATGAGTTTAGGAAGGATTCACTCCCCATACTTGGGCACCACACAGCCACCGTTTAATCAACAATTACCCAACACCTACCACACCCTGCGTTTCACCTGGTTTTCAGCTCAAAGAAAAGCTTTGCTGAATTGCAGGCAGCGAGGGTTAGAGCTGCTGCATCAGACAAGCACCTGACCCTTTGGGGTCAGCAGCCAGGCACTGGCTCCACAGAGCCGACCAGGGAAGGCGAGGCATTCTTTATTCCCCTCCACAGCCCTGTCCCTCAGCAGACACAAAGCAAAACTGGCTGGGATTAGGGGCTGTTCCAAATATCTACATTTCAAATCTCCAGTTAGCTGCAGTTTCCATGGCTACCAGGCCTCCTAGTAACAAGACAGCTGAGTGTTAATAATGCCCCCTTCCTTTGCTGACCCTCACAAGAAACCTGGAAGGCAGCTGAGACAACAGAACACCCAAGGCAGAATGAAGCAGCAGCAATTAGGCTGTAGTTAACAACATCACAAAACGGTGGGGGGAGAAAAATAGTCTAGTGGGGTTTGTAAATGAGACCCCAGCACAGAGACAGGGTTTTCAGGGAGTAATCATTCTTTACTCCAAGAACACATCTTGTTTTTGGAATACTGCAGCTTAGAAGGAGGGCAGGCTAAAGGAGGAAAAAGCAATTCAGAGATGAGAAGGGTTTATGACTGCATGCAGCTCACTGAGCAACAGCTAACAGCCACAGTCCCAGCCTGCCGGTTCAAGTCAGGAGCATCACCAGTGCCTTGGGACTTGGGGGCTGAGACAGCATGGGGGACTTTTCCCTCCTTCTGCCCACAGAGCTGCAAGAACCTGCATGATCCCAGCTAGCAAGGACTGCAGGAAGCCTCAGTGCTCACCCAAATGCACAGCTGACAGCCTCAATGTCCCATGTCCTAGGGCAACCGGATGTAGCTTGGATCCTCCAACCCCAGGGATATTTTGAAATATGAAAGATGAAATCAAAACAATCTCCAAAGTACATCTAACTTCTCTGGAACCTTTGTTCCCTGAACACGGAGTTAGATTATGTCTTCCAACACCTCACATGTCTTGTGTCTTCCACACTTTTTAAGGGTCTCTGTCATACCTTTTTATTGTGTTTTGTTAACTTTTATTACCAGTATTGTTTTTTCCAATTATGAAAGTGATACATACGCCTGGTAAAAAAATTCAGAAAATAAAAAGCATGAAGAAAATTAACATAATCCATAATGTTTCACTTAAAGATAAATACTAGTAATAGCAGCATTGTAATTCCAGATGTGTATATATATATATGTAATTTACTTTTACAAAAACATATTTTCTAACAGAATTTTTTTTTGAGATGGGAGTCTCACTCTGTTGCCCAGCCTGGAGTGCAGTGGCACCATCTCAGCTCACTGCAAGCTCTGTCTCCTGGGTTCATGCCATTCTCCTGCCTCAGCCTCCCGAGTAGCCGGCACTATAGGCGCCCGCCACCACGCCCAGCTAATTTTTTTTTTTTGTATTTTTAGTAGAGATGGGTTTCACCATGCTAGCCAGGATGGTCTTTTTTTTTTTTTTTTGAGACGGAGTCTCGCTCTGTAGCCCGGGCTGGAGTGCAGTGGCCGGATCTCAGCTCACTGCAAGCTCCGCCTCCCAGGTTTACGCCATTCTCCTGCCTCAGCCTCCCGAGTAGCTGGGACTACAGGAGCCCGCCACCTCGCCCGGCTAGTTTTTTGTATTTTTTAGTAGAGACGGGGTTTCACGGTGTTCGCCAGGATGGTCTCGATCTCCTGACCTCGTGATCCGCCCGTCTCGGCCTCCCAAAGTGCTGGGATTACAGGCTTGAGCCACCGCGCCCGGCCGCCAGGATGGTCTTGATCTCCTGACCTTGTGATCCGCCTGCCTTGACCTCCCAAAGTGCTGGGATTACAGGCGTGAGCCACTGTGCCTGGACAGAATTTTTTTTTTTCTTTTTTGAGACAGGGTCTCACTCTGTCACCCAAACTGGAGCGCACTGGCATGATTATGGCTCACTGCAGCCTTGACCTCCCAGGCTTAGGTAATCCTCCCATCTCAGCCTCCCAAGTAGCTGGGTCAAGCGCCCGCCACCACGCTTGGCTAAGTTTTTGTATTTTTTGTAGAAATAGAGCTTTGCCATGCTGCCCAGGCTTGTCTTGAACTCCTGGGCTCAAGTGATCCGCAGGCCTCAGCTCCCAGAGTACTGGGATTACAAGCATGAGCCACTGTGAATTTTTATATATGATTTATTGTTAGAAAAGCGGAGACTGGAAACACATTTTCTTGTAACTGACTTTCACTTAACAACAGTATTGATATGGACTTGTCAGAAAATACAGAACACATCATTTTTTATAGCTGCTCTGCACACAAAGCTGTGCATCCAGCAAGCACTCGCTGGGTACTGCTGAGCTGTAGAGAACTACACATCTGCTCAGATACCACTGGCCAAAGAACAACTCTACATGGATCACATGTTTCTTTGAAATCTGATTATGTGGATTCCATGAGGGCTAACATTAATGACTTGGAAGTTTAATTAATGGATTTCTGCCAGTTCGAACAGTGGCGTATTCTAAAATTTTAAAAGGGAGAAGCTTCATCAGAAGGTCATTAAGGCTGCAAAAGTGAAAGTGCCTGTGTCTGAAGCCTGTAGCTGATTCCCACCAGCTTGAGCTGGAGGACCACAGAGGACCTCAGAGAAGGAAGAGGAGCCAGAGGGAAAATTTGGGGCAGCATTAATTCAGTTACTAGCAGAGTAAGTGATGAAAACATCTGGCTGTCATTTTAGGTTAGTATCTCACCGTTCTGCTTTTCTTCCATAATTTTTCCTCATTCAGTCTGAGTTGACCTTTGTAGAATGCATCTTCCACTTTGCTACAAAAAAAAAAAAAAAAAAAGCAACAATGTACACAATTTGGGTGATGGGTACACTAAAGCCCAGACTTCATCACCACGCAATATATCCATGTAACGAAATGGCACTTGTACCCTCAAATCTATTTTTTTGTTGTTTTTTGAGACAAAGTCTCACTTTGTTGCCCAAGCTGGAATGCGGTGGTGTGATGTTGGCTCACTGCAACCTCCACCTCCCGGTTTCAAGTGATTCTCCTGCCTCAGCCTCCCAGTAGCTGGGACTACAGGCACACGCCAACATGCCTGACTAACTTTTGTATTTTTAGGAGAGACGGGGTTTCACTGTTGGCCAGGCTGGTCTTGAACTCCTGACCTTGTGATCCGCCCACCTTGGCCTCCCAAAGTGCTATGATTATAGGCGTGAAACACTGCGCCCTGCCTTGTATCTATTTTTTTAAAGGTAAAGTGCTTTAAAATATAGAAATACACTCAAAACAATCGCAGTTGACCCTTGGCCAGCACGGGCCCAAACTGTGCAGATCCACTTATATGTGGATTTCCTTTAGCCTCTGCCACCCCTGAGGGCAAGTCCACAACTCCTCTTCCTCCTCCTCCTCAGCCAGGATGCAGACCTTCATGATGATCCACTTCCACTTAATAAATAGTATATATATTTTCACTTTCTTATGCTTTTCTTAGTAACATTTTCTTTTCTGGAGCTTACTTTATTGTAACTGTGTATCAGTAAGGCCTTTGGTCAACAGTAGGCTGTATCAGTAGTTAAGTTTTCAGAGTGTCAAAATATTACAAGTGTCAAAAGTTGTATGTGGCATTTCAACCGCGTGGGGGTTGGCACCCCGAACCCCCACACTGTTCAAGCATCAACTATATACAAGTTTGAGAGAAACACTTGCCATTTTTATTATTAGTATTATTTTTTGAGACAGATTCTCGCTCCATTGCCTAGGCTGGAGTGCAGTGGTGCGGTCTTGGCTCACTGCAAGCTCTGCCTAACAAGTTCACGCCATTCTCCTGACTCAGCCTCCCAAGTAGCTGGGAATACAGGCGCCTGCCACCACGCCAGGCTTTTTTTTTTTTTTTTTTTTTTGTATTTTCAGTAGAGACGGAGTTTCACCGTGTTAGTCAGGATGGTCTCAATCTCTGACCTCGTGATCCGCCCGCCTCGGCCTCCCAAAGTGCTGGGATTACAGGCGTGAGCCACCGCGCCCAGCCCTCCGTTAACGTTTATTCTGACAGTGATTCTCCACAGTCTCCATTTTGAGTCCTGGGAAACTGAAAGTCACCTGCTCTGTTGTGTATCTAAAACAGGGAGACCAAAGGGCATTTCTAAATAGATGTCGAACTGCTGCAAAGATTTAGGCAGTTAATTGGATGGAGCCTTAAGAGAGGTTTTAGCATACATGTCAAGCTCCATTCTGGACAGGGGCCTGGGGTACTCCACCTGACTCCCAGTGCAGAGATCACATGACCAGGCTGCAGCTCTGGTGATTCACGACAGCCAAAGTGAGTGGGCACTGCCTTCCCCTCAGATACCTGCTCTGTACACTGAGAGAAAAACCAGGCACCACGTGTATGGCAAGGCTATTAAGAAACCCTCTGCCAGTTTGTACTGAGGCTGGGGAAATTCCAATCTGACAGCTGCTGTTCTCTCCGAACTTAAGTCACTGGGGCAACAAGACCAGGGGAGGAAGCAGCTAAAAATCAGTACACCCTTTCTTTTTGATGATCTGATTCCAGGTGACTGACATGTGGAGCTCGGCTTAATAATAACAGCAGCAGTTTCTACTCTGGGAGAGGAGAGGCCTCATTAGTTTGCCAGAGTTTACAGAGTTTACAGAACATTCTCTAATGGCACCCTAATCAGAATGCCAAGGGCGGGGCCTGTGGGCTGGCTCATTTTTATTAATCTCTCTCTTTTTTTTTCTTCTGAGATGAAGTCTCGCTCTGTCGCCCAGGCTGGAGTGCGGTGGCGTGGCGCGATCTTGGCTCCCTGCAAGCTCCGCCTCCCAGATTCACGTCATTCTCCTGCCTCAGCCTCCTGATTAGCTGGAACTACAGGCGCCCACCACCACGCCCAGCCAATTTTTTCTATTTTTAGTAGAGACGGGGTTTCACTGTGTTAGCCAGGATGGTATTGATCACCTGACCTTGTGATCCACCTGCCTCGGCCTCTGAAAATGCTGGGATTACAGGCGTGAGCCACCACGCCCAGCCCTTTTTATGAATCTCTTAAGCTTCAAGGATTAAAAAATTAAACTATGACATTACATTAGGTCATAAAGGTACAAACTACACAAGACCTTTTCTGCATTTATTCATATCACAATTCTTACATTGTATACAATATGCATGCAATCATTCCTAAGGGAATAAATGAACAATGAAGGCCACTATTCTTATATAATTAATCTAGCAGAGAGGGAATCAGAATACTAAAGAAATCTTTGCTGGGCGTAGTGGCTCACGCCTGTAATCCCAGCACTTTGGGAGGCCGAGGTGGGCGGATCATGAGGTCACAAGATCGAGACCATCCTGGCTAGCACAGTGAAACCCTGTCGCTACTAAAAAAATACAAAAAAATTAGCTGGGCGTGGTGGCAGGCGCCTGTAGTCCCAACTACTTGGGAGGCTGAGGCAGGAGAATGGCGTGAACCCAGGAGGTGGAGCTTGCAGTGAGCCGAGATCACGCCACTGCACTCCAGCTGGGGCCACAGAGTGAGACTCCGTCTCAAAAAAAAAAAAAAAAAAAAGAAATCTGAAAGGTTAGACTCAATACCTCTATTATACATGAACATATGTAGTATTTTCTTCAAAACAGCCCGCATATATTGAGTACCTACTATGTGCCAGACACTGTTATAAGTGCTTGAGATAGATATATATGCACTCAATCCTAGCAACCACTCTCTATACTAGGTTCTATCATCTTCATTTTACAGATGAGAAAACTGAGGCTCAGAAAGTTTAAGTAACTAACCCAAGGTCACACAGAACCAGGACTGAAACCCAGTAATCTGGCTCCAAAGCCCACATTCTGGTTTTTTTTTTTTTTTTGAGACGGAGTCTCGCTCTGTCGCCCAGGCTGGAGTGCAGTGGCGCCATCTCAGCTCACTGCAAGCTCTACCTCCAGGTTCATGCCATTCTCCTGTCTCAGCCTCCTGAGCAGCTGGGAGTACAGGTGCCTGTCACCACGCCTAGCTAATTTTTTGTATTTTTAGTAGAGACTGGGTTTCACTGTACTAGCCAGAATGGTCTCGATCTCCTGATCTTGTGATCTGCCTGCCTCAGCCTCCCAAAGTGCTGGGATTACAGGCATGAACCACCGCGCCTGGCCAAAGCCTGCATTCTTAACCATCATCTTATTATACATCATGCTGTTAATTCTAAGAGGTACCTTTTTTTTTTTTTCCAGATGGAGTCTTGCTCTGTTGCCCAGGCTGGAGTGCAGTGGCACGACCTTGGCTCACTGCAACCTCTGACTCCCAGGTTCAAGCAATTCTCCTGTCTCAGCCTCCCAAGTAGCTGGGACTACAGGCGCCTGCCACCTCGCCTGGCTAATTTTTGTATTTTCAGTAGAGACAGAGTTTCACCATATTGGCCAGGCTGTCTTGAACTCCTGACCTTGTGATCCACGCAGCTCGGCCTCCCAAAGTGCTGGGATTACAGGCATGAGCCACCGTGCCCAGCCGAGGTACCGTTTCACATTATAGCATTTGTGAAATATCCCGGTGCATTTTATGCTTGCTACATACATCTAATATGGTGATTCATTTTCTCCTCAAGAAGCTGTTATTAAATCAATGGTTCATCTTACAGTCAACTGTGTCTTAGATTCAAATTTTCTAATATGGCACATGGGATTTGCAGGCAGTCACTTGACTTCTTTGGAAATCAGTTTGCTCATCTATAAAATGAAATAATTGAAACAAGTTACCTATAAAGGTCCTTTTATTGTGGTTATTCTTCACCATAATATGGGCCAAGTGATTTAGAATGCTACATTAAAATAACACGACTACGAGTGAGTTTATAATGAAATGTGTATCATACTCACTTTCTCCCAATATCTAGCCCCGTCTTCAAGATAACATCATACCGAAAAGACTGCACTGCTTTTTCCAGGTCTTTATAGTCTTTGACTACAGTAGGGTCATCCTCAAGCTCCTCTTCCTGCTCACTCATCTCGTCATGATCGTTTTCTTCATCAGAGTCCTCTTCATCTACTTTATGCAGAGACTTTTTAGTAGATTTTGTAGAGCTTATATTACTTTTGAGTCTTATGGAAAAAGGAAAAATATATTCTGGAGATAGTAAAAGTCCTGGGAGTCTCAGTGAGAAAATATTATGGAAAAGTGTTTTATAATTTGGTGCACATAACTTGGTACTAGAAAAATACAAGTATCGATTCCAGGAAGTACAGAGTTTGTATGACGCAGGTGTCCCTCGGAGAACACCCCAGAGTCCAATCCAGGCATCTGGCTTTCTTAAAACACCAGCAAGCAATTTAACACTAGCCATAGCCATGGCGCTTATAATCTGAAACAGATAATAAATCAGTTTTATCTCACAAGTGCAGTGTCATGACGTTCTTACAACATAAACCATATGCACTATGAACACTTTGTCCAGTACTATATGTATGCGTCCCTAAAAAGTCCTATCGGGCCTGGCGCGGTGGCTCACGCCTGTAATCTCAGCACTTTGGGAGGCTGAGGTGGGCAGATCACCTGAGGTCAGAAGTACAAGACCAGCCTGGCCAACATGGCCAAATCCCATCTCTACTAAAAATACAAAAATTAGCCAGGCGTGGTGGCAGGCACCTGTAATCCCAGCTACTCAGGAGGCTGAGGCAGGAGAATCGCTTGAACCTGGGAGGCAGAGGTTGCAGTGAGCCGAGATCACGCCATTACACTCCAGCCCAGGCAACAAGAAACCACATCTCAAAATTAAAAAAAAAAAAAAAAGTTGTATCAATCTGCATGTACCAGGGGCCATATATCACAGCATAGTGAATCTTCTAGCTGCAACTAATGTGATTAGCTCATAGGATTGTCAGGAAGGTCCAATGTGATACTAGTATGTGTGAAAGCACTGGTTCTACTCTTCTCCCTCCCCCAAATTAGCTTTGGGTACTGACTGCTTCTAAAAAAATACTAACAATAGTTCTCGATGATTTTTGGTTTTTTTAATTTTCAATTTTTTTTTTTTTGAGATGGAGTTTCGCTCTTGTTGCCCAGGCTGGAGTGCAATGGCACCATCTCGGCTCACCGCAACCTCTGCCTCCCAGGTTCAAGCTATTCTCCTGCCTCAGCCTCCCCAGTAGCTGGAATTACAGGCATGCATCACCATGCCCAGCTAATTTCGTATTTTTAGTAGAAACAGGGTTTCTCCATGGTGGTCAAGGTGGTCTCAAACTCCCGACCTTAGGTGATCTGCCTGCCTTGGCCTCCCAAAATGCTGGGATTACAGGAGTGAGCCACTGTGCCTGGCCGGTTTTTTTTTTTTTTTTTTTTTTTTTTTAAGGGAAAATTTGGAGAGAAAGACTGTTGACTGACACACATTACATCCTTACAACACTGACTTTGCCAAGGAAGGACACCAGATCATGACTTCATGAAATCGAGAGTAAATCTCTAAACTTTATTTCAACCTCCAGCCCTAGCAAATGAGAGGTAAGGGTGAGCAAACTGGACAGACCTGCATTTTAACTCCTTTTACATCTCCTTCCCCATGTTTAACAGAGGCATTAGCTAGCAGACAAGGAAGGGGTCTAGAGACCCACAAACTAGGGAATTGTGACAAGTGCTTGTGACACGTCAGAGGGCAATCATTTCCTACAGTTACTTCAAATGAAGGAGAAACCATCTTATGATGGTGGCAGACTCACACCCACCCCCTCCCCTGCAAGTATATCAAGAAGGTTTTAGAGACCATGATTTGGGAATGAGGGAAGGGTTTCCATATGATCAACATCCTTGTACTGGGAGTCTGCAAATGACTTTCCTTTGTGCCTAGACTGTACCTTAAGATTGATACCTCTGATTATGGCCCACTCAAAAACATGGAGCTAGCTACTTCCAAATTGTATTTAACATTTTGGGTCTTATTTTCCTGGTGGAGATGAGCATACAACAAAATCTCAACTCTATTAATCCACCACTCTTGGGACTCCAATCTAAGTCTTGAAAGAGAAATAAAGCAGACTGAATGTAAAGCCTCTATTTCAACATAACTATAATTTGGAACAATTTTAAAATGCTAGGGTGGGCATGGTGGCTCACACCTATAATCGCAGCACTTTGGGAGGCTGAGGCGGGTGGATCTCCTGAGGTCAGGAGTTCAAGACGAGCCTGGCCAACATGGTGAAACCCCATCTCTAATAAAATTACAAAAATTAGCCGGGCGTGGTGGCATGCACCTATAATCCCAGCTACTTGGGAGGCTAAGGCAGGAGAATCGCTAGACCCTGGGAGGTAAAGGTTGCAGTGAGCTGAGATCGCACTACTGCACTCCAGCCTGGGCGATAGAGTGAGACTCTGTCTCAAAAATAAAATAAAATAAATAAATAAAATGCTATATAATCCAGAGTACTCTAAAATAATGATTAGAAACTACCTGAAATACCTTCAAAAGAAATGTTGCCAATAATTACTTTTACACATATTCTAATGTAATAGAGAATGAATAATACCCATTAATAGGAATGCCTTTAAATTTTTTAGATTTAATTTATTTAGTAGAGATGAGGTCTCGCTAATTTTAAATTTTACATAATCAGGCTGGGTACGGTGGCTCACGTCTGCAATCCAACCACTTTGCAGTCTAAGGAGGGAGGATCACTTGAGGTGAGGAGTTCAAGACCAACCTGGCCAACATGGCGAAACCCCATCTCTACTTTTAGTACAAAAATTAGCTGGGGCCGGGCATAGTGGCTCAGGCCGGTAATCTCAACACTTTGGGAGGCTGAGGCGGGCAGATCACTTGAGGTCAGGACCTTGACACCATCCTGGCCAACACGGTGAAACCCCACCTCCACTAAAAATACAAAAAAATTAGCCGGGTATGGTGGTGGGTGCTTGAACCTGGGAGGCAGAGGTTGCAGTGAGCCGAGATCGTGTCACAGTACTCCAGTCTGGGCAAGAGAGGGAGCCTCCATCTCAAAAAAGGAAAACAAATAAAATTTTGCATAATCAGAAATAAAGGAAGAAAACACCAGATTTCAGCATTTCCCAGACTGTCTATTTCATTGATTAGTACAATTAAAAATTTTTTTACAGGTAACTAGGCTAGGAGCAGTGGCTCACACTTGTATCCCAGCACTTTGGGAGGCTGAGGCAGGAAGACTGCTTGAGCCCAGGAGTTTGAGACCAGCCTGGGCAACAGTGAGACTCCATCTCTACAGAAAAAACAAAATTGAGAAAGATACCTCATGGTGGACTCCAAGAAAGATTTCATGCCAAAAGAGTAGGAAGGACATCATCTCAGAATTAAACAACTTTTTCTGAGATGGCGTTTTGTTCTTGTTGCCCAGGTTGGAGTTAAATGGCTCGATCTCAGTTCACGGCAACCTCTGCCTCCTGGGTTCAAGCACTTCTCCTGCCTCAGCCTCCTGGGCAGCTGCAATTACAGGCATGCGCTACCACGCCCAGCTAATTTTGTATTTTTATTACAGACGGGGTTTCTCCATGTTGGTCAGGCTGGTCTCGAACTCCTGACCTCAGGTGATTGGCCCGTCTCAGCCTCCCAAAGTGCTGGGATTATAGACGTGAGCCACAGCACCCGGCCAGAATTAAACTTCTTTAAGATGAATACATTCAGCATTATAAGAAATCAACTGTTGTCATTTATTTTTCTCACTGTGGGTCTAGGAAAACTTTGGCACAGGTTTGTATGGCCAGTGGCCCAGTGTTGGCAACAGCAGTATATTTGAATATCAGGGGCATTAACTTAAATTAGATGCCCCCCCAACAGTCATAACTAGAAAAGGCTGAGTATACCCCCTATATGCAATAATTTTCATAAAATTTCTCATTATATGTATATAAAATAAATTTTCATGTAGAAAATTTGAAAAAATATGAGGAAAATTGGCCGGATGTGGTGGTTCACTACCTGTAATCCCAGCACTTTGGGAGTCCAAGGCTGGCAGACCACCTGAGGTCAGGAGTTTGAGACCAGCCTGGCCAACATGGTGAAACCCTGTCTCTACTAAGAATACAAAAATTAGCCAGGCATGGTGGTGGGTGCCTGTTATCTCAGCTACTTGGGAGGCTGAGGCAGGAGAATCGCTTGAACCCAGGAGGTGGAGGTTGCAGTGAGCCAAGACTGTGCCATTGCACTCCAGCCTGGGCGACAAGAGTGAAACTCCATCTCAAAAAAAGAAAATTAAAACCAGCCCTAGTCCAATCCATATTAACCACTGTTAACAAGATTTTAGCATAGATCCTTCAATGGAAAATCTGAAGAAAAATAATTAACTCATAAGCACAGCCTCTCACACTCTCCCAACCACCCAAAACACACAGTAAGGTTTAGCCATAGGTGGCCAGAGCTCTCTAACATCATCCCCAGGAAGTCTGTGTTGGTCCTAAGTCCTAGAGTCATTATTAAAAGTTTTACTTTGGCGGCTCATGCCTGTAATCCCAGCACTCTGGGAGGCCGAGGTGGGCGGATCACCTGCGGTTGGGAGTTTGAGACCAGCCTGGTTAACATGGAGAAACCCGGTCTCTACTAAAAATACAAGATTAGCCAGGTGTGGTGGCGCGTGCCTGTAATCCCAGCAATTTGGGAGGCTGCGGCAGGAGAACTGCTTGAACCTGGGAGGTGGAGGTTGTGGTGAGCCGAGACTGTGCCATTGCACTCCAGCTTGGGCAACAAGAGTGAAACTCCGTCTCAAAAACAAGAAAAAAAAAAAAAAGCAGCCTCTGAGGGATGACTTTGTGCTGTTCCCTCATTTTGCGATGAGTACAAACAAAAGCTGAAGCAATTTAAGAATAAGCTAAGTGGCACCAGCTAGTAAATGAGATGGAGTCTTACTCTGTTGCCCAGGCTGGAGTGCAGAGGTTCAATCCTGGCTCACTGCAGCCTCCGCCTCCTGGGTTCAAGTGATTCTCGTGTCTCAGCCTCCCAAGTAGCTGCAATTACAGGCATGTGCCGCTGTGCCCGGCTCATTTTTGTATTTTTGTAGTGACAGGGTTTCACCACGTGGCCCAGGGTGGTCTTGAACTCCTGACCTCAGGTGATCACCTGCCTCGGCCTCCCGAAGTGCTAGGATTACAGGCGTGAGCCACCACGCCTGGCTGGTCAAGTCTTCTTAAGGCTCATTGCTTTTACTGTGGGCCAGGCATTGCTCTACACATTAACTCATTTATTCCTTGCAACAAGCCCATCTCAGCTATAGCGTCACACAGACACTATTCAAATCTAGGCATCCAAGCTCCAAAGCCTAGACTCATTACTACCAAGCTGAACTGTCCATCAGTCTTCCAACTCCAAGTTAAGTGCTCTTTCTTCCACACCCTGACATCTATTTTCTTTTTTTTTTTTTTCTGGAATAAAAACTCACCAACTAGTGCAATACCTGAAAGAACAGATAGTTTTCAGGGACAGAAGAGTGGGAGGAACTGTTGCCCCAACTTAGAAGAAATCCTAAGAGGAGACACCTAGGGCAAGGAAGTACCCATGGCTAGGGGTAGAAGTCTTGTTTCTGTGTCAGACCCTGGGTGCCCACATTCCCCATCTGTAAGTCCTATTTTAATTTTTATTTATTTTTAGTATCTTTTTTACACTCTTCCTGCCTTTGAAAAAAGTCCTAGTTTTTACCATACCGTTGTTTACTTTGAGGAATGCCTAGATATGATGTGGCTCTCTGCCGACGTCACAAGTAGAGTTACATCTGCCTGCATTAGGAAACCTTTCCTAGCAGAAAATAACCATTTAGAATCAGATACACTTGTAAACTCAAAAAACATACCAAAATGTCAAGCCATGAATTCCCTTGTGTTTATTAGCTACTCACTACCTCTCACTGTGATCAGCTTAACTTTCTATCAGGCAAACATTGGCAGATGTTGGAAGCTTAGATAAAATTCATTAAAAACATAAAATTGAGGAAACATATTAACCTAATTCTTGCTGGAGATGACGACTATTTGTAGTTGTCAGCAGTGGGCACTCAGGGTCACAAGGGAGGACCCAGATTCTGCCTCAGAACTTTGTTACTATTTTTTTGAGATGGAGTCTCATTCTGTCGCCCAGGCTGGAGTGCAGTGGCGCAATCTCGGCTCACTGCAAGCTCCGCCTCCCAGGTTCATGCCATTCTCCTGCCTCAGCTACCCAAGTAGCTGGGACTACAGGCACCCGCTACCACACCCGGCTAATTTTTTGTATCTTTAGTAGAGACGGGATTTCATTGTGTTAGTCAAGATGGTCTTGATCTCCTGACCTCGTGATCCACCCACCTCGGTTGCTCAAAGTGCTGGGATTACAGGCATGAGCCACCGCACCCCGCCCTGCCTCAGGACTTTGAAACTGTTCAAGGAAGCCCTGAGTTGGAAGTGGGGGTGCCAGAGAAGAGAACTAACCAGGCACCCAGCTCCTCTCCAACCGAAGCAGCACTGGAGAATACTGGGTTCCTTACAGCTCATTTGGAAAAAAAAAAAAATCTACTACTGAAAAGTTCCTGTCCTTTTGTCACGGTCTTCTCTTCCTCCACACTCCACACAAGCCACATCCTCCTCTACCAAGCCATGCTCCACATGCCCTTTTCCATACTCTGGTTGCACCAACACTATCCATTTTTTTGTTACTTTCAAATTAAGTCACAAATTATCTCCCAAACTCTAAGGGTAGTGATAGGGCCTACACAGTGCCCTGTTCTTCACTCCTCTGCTCAGGACATACCAAACCCAGTGAATGGTGGCAGATTCAATTTCTAGAAATGAAATGAGCATCCTGCCCATTACTATGGCCACCCCCACAATCACTCATTTGCTCACATATGCCAAGTGCCTGGGTAGGCCCTGGTATAAAACACAGAGTCCTTGTCATCAGGGAACTGCTGTTTAAGTGGAATGTGGGCAAGTAAACTGCCTGCCATGGCACACATGTGAAAGCAGGCCCAGGGGAGGCTGAATCCTGCACCAGCTGGAGCGCAGAGCAAGGATGCCTACAGAGTTCTGTGAGCAAAGGGCAAAGGGGGCCTGAAACTGAGCCATGGGGAAACATCACGTTACAACAGTAATTTTTTTGCTTGATAATGGACTATTCCATTGGCATGCTGTTATTTTTCTCTCATTCAAGGATGAATGAGGATGAGCATTCAAGGATACTCAGGCTTTTTTTTTTTTTTTTTTTTTTTTTGAGATGGAGTCTTGCACTGTCGTCTGGGCTGGAGTTCAGTGGCGTGATCTCAGCTCACTGCAACCTCCGCCTCCTGGGTTCAAGCGATTCTCCTGCCTCAGCCTCCCCAGTAGCTGGGACTACAGGCACGGGCCACCATGCCCAGCTAATTTTTGTATTTTTAGTAGAGATGGGTTTCACAACGTTGGCCAGCCTGGTCTCGAACTCCTAACCTTGTGATCTGCCTGCATCAGTCTCCCAAAGTGCTGGAATTACAGGCGTGATCCACCACGCCCAGCTCAGGCATTCTTGCTCTGCGCTCCAGCTGGTGCAGGGTTCAGCCTCCCCTGGACCTGCTTTCACATGTGTGCCCTGGCAGTTTACTTGCCCACATTCCACTTAAATGGCAGTTCCCTGACGACAAGGACTGCGTGTTTTATACCAGGGCCTAGCCAGGCACTTGGCATATGTGAGGAAATGAGTCAATGTGGGGGTGGCTATAGTAAAGGACAGGATGCTGTTATTTTTCTCTCATTCAAAAGCAATCAATTACACAAACCTCTTGCCTCCACACTCCCCAGCTACCAACTCTTTTCTGGCCCCTCTTTACCATAAAACTCCTCAAAATGGTTGTCTAACTCTCCTCAACTCCACTCCTTTCATTTTCTAAATCCAAAAGGTCATGTCAGTCCTCATCTTCATTGACTTCTCAGCAGCACTTGAAAAAACTGAAAACGCCTCTCTTCTTCCCTTGGTCTCCAAGACACCTCACTCTTGGTTTTCTTCCTATCTCTCCTGTGGCTGCTGCTTTTCAAGACTCCTTTGCTGGCCGGGCACGGTGGCTCACGCCTGTAATCCCAGCACTTTGGGAGGCCAAGGCGAGTGGATCACCTTAGGTTGGGAGTTCGAGATCAGCCTGACCAACATGGAGAAACCCTGTCTCTACTACTAATACAAAAATTAGCTGAGCGTGGTGGCACGTGCCTGTAATCCCAGCTACTCAGGAGGATGAGGCACGAGAATCGCTTGAACCCAGGAGGGGGAGGTTGCAGTGAGCCAAGATTGCGCCATTGCACTCCAGCCTGGGCAACAAGAGTGAGACAACGTCTAAAAAAAAAAAAAAAAAAAAAAAAATTAGCCAGGCACAATGGCGGGCACCTGTAATTCCAGCTACTCAGGAGGTTGAGGCAAGAGAATCACTTGAATCTGGGAGGCGGAGGCTGCAGTGAGCCGAGGCCACTGCACTCCAGACTGGGCAACAAGTGCGAAACTCTTATCTCCCCCCCCTCCAAAAAAGGAGACTCCTTTGCTGCGTCCTTCTCTTCTCCCTGACATCATCTTTCTTTTCTTTTCCTTTCTTTTTTTTTTTGAGACGGAGTCTCGCTCTGCCGCCCAGGCTGGAGTGCAGCGGAGCGATCTCGGCTCACTGCAAGCTCCGCCTCCCGGGTTCACGCCATTCCCCTGCCTCAGCCTCCGAGTAGCTGGGACTACAGGCGCCCGCCACCACGCCCGGCTAATTTTTTGTATTTTTAGTAGAGACGGGGTTGCACGATTTTAGCCAGGATGGTCTCGATCTCCTGACCTCGTGATCCGCCTGTCTCGGCCTCCCAAAGTGCTGGGATTACAGGCGTGAGCCACCGCGCCCGGCCTTTCTTCTCTTTTCGAGACAGGGTCTTCCTCTGTTGTCCAGGCTGGAGTGCAGTGGCGCGATTTTGGCTCACTGCAACCTCTGCCTCCTGGGTTCAGGCCATATTCTCCCACCTCAGCCTCCAAAGTAGCTGGGATTACGGGCGCTTACCACCACACCTGGCTAATTTTTATATTTTTAGTAGAGACAGGGTTTCACCATGTCGGCCAGGCTGGTTTGGAAATCCTGACCTCAAGTGACCCGCCCACCTCAGCCTCCCAAAGTGCTAGGATTACAGGCCTGAGCCACTGTGCCTGGCCTTCCCAGATATCTTAAAGTTGGAGGGGCCCAGGGCTCTATCTTTGGTCCTCTTCTCTTATACATTCACTTTATCCAGCTCACCTCTTAAGTGTACCCAATTAATTCTTACAAATGCATTATCAAGACACCAATCATTTCTATGGCTTTAAATACCACCTATATGCCAATCACACCCTAATCTATATTCCCATTCCAGGACTTTCTCCCAAATTCCAGACTCGTACATCTGTGCAGAAAAGAATTAATATAACAGGCCTGAGATTGCTATCCTTAGAATGCCTGCTTGCATAGTTGGCCCATGGCTAGTGTCTGGGAACTTGAACTTCATGAGGGTTCCCACAATTCCCAACTGGATAAGAGCGGCTAACTGTGCTGAACTGTACAATGTGATTCTGAACACCTGCGTTTTTCTGGGGTAGCTGAAATTTTGGCACACTGTAGGCAGACAGTGCCTATGTAACTTTTTATTGGAAAAATGAGCTCTATGAACTTTCCTGATAGAGATCTCTCACGTCTTGTCATAATTTGATGCTGCAAGAATTAAGTATACCCCATGTGACTCCACTAGGAGAGGACTCAGAAGACTGCACCTGGTTTCCTCCAGACTTTGTCCCATGCATCTTTTCCCTTTGCTTATTTTGCTTTGTATCCTTTTGCTATAATAAATCACAGCTGTGAGTATGACTATGTGCTGAGTCTTTTGAGTCCTCTTAGTGAATCAATGAACCTGGGGACCTGCAACACAATATTTAACGCCTATTTGACACCTCCATGTGGGTACATAATAAAGTCATTCATACGATGTCACTCCTTTCCTCAAATCCCTACAAAAGCACTCAGAGAAAAGCAAAGTCTCTACCATGGTCTAAAGGCTCTACAGGATCTGGTGCTCCCTCAGCCCCCATTTCCTCTCCAACCTCATCTGCAATCTGACTCTTGCAAATTCAGCTTCAGCAACACTGGCCTCCTCCCCTTAATTAAGCACTCACCATGTGCCACGCACTAATTTCGGCACTAGAAATTCAGCAGAGGAAAAACATATGGATGAAGATTCCTAATCTTGTAGAGTTTATACTCTAGTAGGGGAAACAGGTACACACACACAAAAAAACACCGTGTAAATTACATGATAGCTGGTGGTTAATGCTCTAGGGGAAGAAAGTGGAGCAGGGTAAGGGGGATTGAGAGGGCAAATGAGGTCAGGCAGGTGGCTCACGCCTATAATCCCAGCACTTTGGGAGGCCAAGGCAGGAGAATCGCTTGTGTCCAAGAGCTTGAGATCAGCCTGGGCAACACAGTGAGATCTAAAATAAAAATAGGCCAGACGCAGTGGCTCACGCCTGTAATTCCAGCACTTTGGGAGGCTGAGGGGGGGCGGATTACTTGAGGCCAGGAGTTCGAGACCAGCTTGGCCAACATGGTGAAACCTCGTCTCTACTAAAAACACAAAAATTAGCCAGGCGTGGTGGCGCACACCTGTAGTCACAGCTACTCGGGAGGCTGAGGCGGAAGAATCGCTTGAACCTGGGAGGGGGAGGCTGCAATGAGCAAAGTTCACAGCACTGTATTCTAGGCTTGACCACAGAGCTAGTGTCTTAAAAAACGACAAAACAACACCCCCCTGTGGAATAAAAATTGATCAGAACGGGTGCATTCGAATGAATCAGGAAAAGAACACGCAATGATGGGCCCTGGGAATTGACCTCATAGAAGTTCATTTTAAAAGATCTCTGGCGTTGGTGTAGGGTGAGTGGAGGAATGATCACGGCAGACGCTCATAGGAGGTTCTGGGTGACATCTTCAGGAGAGGTATACAATCTGAACTAACCGAAGACTGTAAGAAAAGCAGTGTCTGTAAGAAAAGCAGCGCTGACTTTGACCTGCTTGACGCCAGGAAACGCTTCACATTCCTGAGCCCGTTCACCGCTCCGTAAGATGGAGAAACTGGTCTAAACGCTTTGAAGTCTAATACAGCTAAAGATCCTTCCCTTTACTTGGAGACCTCGAAGGCTGCGGGCTAAGACAGGGTCGGGTTCCTCTAGCTCCCTCCCCGCCCCCGCGGGCAGTGCACCCTCCTGGGTCCCCAAGGTCAAAGGAAATGGACAACTGCGTTCCCGGGTTCGCAATCTGCATTCGGAGCCAGCAGGAGCGATCGGACGCAGGAACGGAAGTCCTCGACGCGCTCAATTACCGCAGCCCCTGCGCAGCCCTGGGCTCGCGGGGCGTCCCAAGGCTGGCAGAATACGGGACACTCATGGGGAGACACGGCTGGAGCGTGGGCGGGGCGGCAGGGCGAAGTGACAGGGGGCGCGGGCAGGGGGCCCGGCGCGGCGCACCAGCAGAGGCGCACTCACCTGTACGTCAGGCCCTCTCGTCCCTCCCCGTGGCCGCGCGGACTGCAGGCCTCCAGGCCACCCCTACCTGCGCCCCGCCCCTTCCGCCGGCGCTGGCGCGGTGAGAGCGGGTCGAGCTGGGCGCGAGGCCAGGGCGGCAGCGAAGCAGCGACCCCTGCTGGAAGCCACGTCTCGGAGGACTAAGCGGGAAGTAGGCTTGGGGCACAACCGCAGGCGAGCCCAGCGAAGAAGCCAGCGCCGCCTGATTCCACCTGACCGAAGAGAGCTCATCTTAATCCCTTTTTTTTTTTCTTTTTTCTTTTCTTTTTTTTTTTTTTTGTTGAAACCGAGTCTCACTCTGTTGCCCAGGCTGGAGTGCAGTGGCGTAATCTCAGCTCACTGCAACCTCCGCCTCCTGGGTCCATGCGATTCTCGTTCCTCTGTCTCACGAGTAGTTGGGACTACAGGCGTGAGCCACCATGACCGGCTAACCATCTTAATTATTAATGAAGTGATCGTTTCTCTGGGGCCACTAACCCCTTTGAAAAAAAAAATTTTTTTTTTAGACAGGGTCTCACTCTGTTGCCTGGAGTGCAATGGTGCGATCTCGGCTCACTGCAACCTCTGCTACCCAGGCTCAAGCTATTCTCCCCACCAGAGTCTCCCCGGTAGATGGGACTCCAGTTGTGCGCCACCACGGCCTGCTAATTTTTGTTTTGTTTTGTTTGTAGAGATGTTGTTTCGCCATGTTGCCCAGGCTGGGACTCAAGTGAAGCGATCTTCCGACCTCAGCCTCCTAAAGTGCTGGAATTACAGGTGTGAGCCACTGAGCCTGCCCCCTTTTAACATCTCCCAGAGATATAGGCGTTGTTTCCAGAAAAATGTGCAAATATGTCAGAACTTGCAGTTTCAGGGAACATCTTTTCAAGAATAATGCAATTTACACGTGAGCCAATTCCCTTTTCCCTCCCAACCATCCATCCATCCATCCATCCATCCATCCATCTATCCATCCCTCTCTTATTGGGTCTGTCTCTGGAGAACTCTGACTCATACACCAAACAAGACGTCACCCTGCAACATTCTAACAAAACTTCTAGTCAAAGTCACAGATGACCTCCACAATGTAAATCCAAAGGTCTGGTCTCATTCCTTAACTTACTTGAGTTATAGGATACCACATTGATTTTCACCTACCTCACTTGCCACTTAATCTTCTTCCCTGTTTTTACTTTTTTTGGTTTTGTTTTGTTTTTGTTTTTGAGAATGAGTCTCGCTCTGGCCCCCAGGCTGGAGTGCAATGGCATGGTCTCTGCTCACTGCAACCTCCACTCCCGGGTTCAAGTGATTCTCCTGCCTCTGCCTCCTTAGGAGTTGGGACTACAGGTACGCACCACCATGCCCGGCTAATTTTTTTTTTTTTTGAGACGGAGTCTCGCTCTGTCGCCCAGGCTGGAGTGCAGTGGCGTGATCTCGGCTCACTGCAAGCCTCAGCCTCCCGAGTAGCTGGGACTACAGGCGCCTGCCACCACGCCTGGCTATTTTTTTTTTTGTATTTTAGTAAAGATGGGGTTTCACCATATTGGCCAGGCTTGTCTCAAACTCCAGACCTCAAGTGATCCACCTGCCTCAAAGTGCTGGGATTACAGGTGTGAACCACCGCTCCCAGCCTGCTGTTTTTTCATTACATCCTTAGAATGCCAAAGAGTAAGTGCCCCAGGCTTAGACCTCTAATCTTTTTCCTTTTTATCTATCCTAGCTCCCCAGTTGATCTCCAACAATTTCGTGGCTTTACATATTATCTATATGTGGACAATCCTCAAATATGTATTGCCAGCCGAGATCATTCTCTTGCATTCAAGACTCCAACTGTCTACTTAACATCTTCACTTGCATATCTAATGGAAATCTCAAACTTGATAGGACCAAAACCCAGATCCCAGTCTCATCACCACACCCAAATGCGTTCTGTTATGCCCAGACCCTCTATTCCCCAAAGAAGACCACCAGAGTCCAGAGTCAAAGCCAAGCGGCAAGGATCTTTACGACAAGTTCGAACTTGGTCCCTCCATTACACAGCATACAAGAGGGCCCCGAACAATGCGAGTGTTTGTTTTTTATAGCCTGAAAGTTACAGGGGAACAAAGGAATTCTTTTTGGTTCCCGCGCTTTCAGTAAAACTTTGAACGGCTGCCTCCTTATCGGAGACTTTTCCAGGTGGTGTTTGTACTGGGCTCAGGAAGTTTGAGAGATATATGGCGATATGTGGTGGATGGGAGGATGGGATGTGTTTGTACTGGGCTCAGGAAGTTTGAGAGATATATGGCGATATGTGGTGGGATGGGAGGATGGGATGTGTTTGTATTGGGCTTGTTTGTTTTGAGCCCGGGGATGAGGAATATGCCCGGCTCCTCTCATTCCCCCCTTCTTTTCAGGTATCTCTAGAGCCAATCTTGGGTCTTACAAGTCTGATTCTGTTTCAGCGTCTACAGGTTGGTATTGGGCTCTGAGGACCATGAGTTGTACAGTGTCAAATCTTTCTCTAACGAACCGCAAAATTCTGTTAACAACACAAGGTCCTACGGTAAGCAGAAATAGAAGACTCAGCAGGGGTCCAAGGAAGGGGGCTAACAGAGAAAACATAGATGAGTTCCACCATTGGTCTGCAGCTGAAGCAAACTGCCGTGTTCTTACTTCTGTGCTTAACTTGCGTAACTGTTGGACCCGGTCCTCCACAAGTCCTGATTCATTTATGTAGAAACAACAGTCTTCCTTTAGGAACATACACGTACCCCTTTTCTCAGCAGTGAGTAGGTCTAAGGCCCTCCGGTTCTGCAAGGTTACCTGTGCTAGGGACGTGAGCTGCCACTGGAGGGAGGCAAGGGACTCAGCTGACTCCTCCATAGCAATGGCAAATTGTTGGTACAGCTTGTTACTTTCTATGAGGATGTGACCTAAGGCTCCCCCCGCCAGTCCGGCTGCCATGAAGGATGCGGTGAGGGAGATTCCTGCAATGAGGGGGAGAAATATGGCTTGTGCAGGTCTCGGTCTAGGGACTGGGTGAATAACAGCACTAGTCCAGTTACCGGTATACCCTAGGAACTCGCCGGCAGTAAGTAGAGTCAACCGGGGAACTAATGTGACAGGAAGACACAGTAGGTTGGTAACAGAGGGGCTTGATAGGTTTTTAGATAATGTTCCATTACACCAGAAGAATATGCCTGACGGAGCCCTTAAGGTGATATTAGGGGGCGTTGCAGTGATGCTGCAGAGGCTGGAATTAGTTCCTGAGAAACAGTAGGGAAACTTTTCTTGACTGGGGTTTAGGTATAGTGGCACGTTAGGGATAGGGGCATATGAGAGGTTTCGGTGGTTGTTAGCTTGGGCAGAGGTAGAGGATCCCCACGGCAGGGGGACAGCGGTTAGCGGTGGACGCCCTAGAGTGGCACACAGAAAGCAGCTAGACAGGCTGTGAAGTCCTGTAAGGTTAGCAAGTTCTAATCCTTCTTGCAATAATTTTAACCAGGAAAAAGGACGTAAATCTTGTGTCAGGCGGTTTTCTTGTCGCTGGATATTTCCATGGACCAGGGGCCGTACCTGCACTAGACCCCGCCACAGATAGAGGTGACTGCTAGGCCATGTGGAGGCGGAGGAGTAGTATACAGCCCCGTGTTGAGGCGTGGTCCAGCGGGAGTTCCAGGGGTCTCTAACTATCCATGTATATGAAAGGTCTCCATCTCGTCTATGATGGAAGGGCCATCTGGGATTTATCTGTTCTTTTCCACCCCACCATTGGTATTTATGGACGATACAATAGTTATAAGGGCAGCCGGCACTTTGGTGCCACCAATAGTGCTTACAATTGTATTGAGTCTGATCATACTCAAAGCATATCATTGGTGCCACTGGTTTGGCTATTGGGAAATCGGTAAAATTTAGTAAAATTGGGCTATTGCACCCTGAGGAGGGGCAATCTGCACTGGCCACTAATTTCTCGGGCTTATGAGGTTGCCCAGGGTGGGTTTGGTTTTCATAAAGCCAGAATCTCCAGACAAAGGGATTAGGAGCTGGCTTTATGTTTTCCCCAGCGGCCACTAGGGCGACCAACGTTAGAGTCAGACTACTTAACTGCATGTTTGCAGTGAGCTATGCTGTCGGCGCAGGGTGAGTTTTAAGGGGTTGTTCTTAGCTCTGTCCACAGTCCACGTGTCCAGTGCTTCAGCCGCCGCCGTGATTGGTCCCAGGAGGTCGGAGGTTGGGTCCACCGGCTTGACGTGGGTGTAGTGGATCCACGACGCGATGCCTTCTACCTTTAGGGCAGTGGGTGTGGTTAGGAGTACCTGGAGTGGTCCTTTCCACCTGGGTTCTAGGGTCTCTTGTCGGTGTCGCTTGACCAGGACCCAGTCTCCTGGCTGGTACGGATGGGGTGTCGGCGGGGGACCGGTCTCATATAGTTCCTTCAGCTTGGGCCAGATTTCTTGATGAATTTTCTGCAAGGCTTGTAGGGAAAATAAGAGTTCAGAGACATTTTCTGTTTCAGACTTGAGCAGATCATCTTTTAGGCTGGGAACTAGGGGTGGGGGTCTACCATACATGATTTCATAAGGGGTAAGGCACAGTCTGTAAGGGGTATTACGGGCCCGGAACAGAGCATAGGGGAGAAGGACTACCTAATTAGCGCCAGTCTCCATAGTCAATTTAGTTAAGGTCTCTTTTAAGGTCCGATTCATCCTTTCTACCTGTCCTGAACTCTGGGGCCTGTAAGCGCAATGGAGTTTCCAATTTGTCCCAAGGATGGAAGCCAAATCCTGACTTACCTTAGCGACGAAAGCGGGCCCATTATCTGACCTTATCTGGACGGGGAAGCCATACCTGGGAAGGATATCTTCCAGAATTTTCTTTGCTACGACCTGAGCAGTTTCTCTTTTGGTTGGGAATGCTTCAGTCCACCCTGAAAAAGTATCTACAAAGACAAGTAAGTACCGGTACCCGTACTTTCCTGGCTTTATTTCAGTAAAATCTACTTCCCAGTAGATACTGGGCCTGGTTCCCCTGAGCCTTGTTCCTGTTGCAGCTTGAGATTGGGGGTATGCGTTGTTAAGCTGGCAGACTTTGCAACTTGTCACGATACTGCTGGCCGTCTCAGCTATATGTCTGATTTTGAGCTTGGAGCGTCTGATCAGGTCTATCATCCGCCGGGCCCCCAGGTGGGTGGTTCGGTGGATGTGTTCTAACACCTGTTGTCCTAATTTTTCTGGTAGGATGGTTTGGTCATTAGTATCAGTCCACCACCTATTCTGGACTTGTTTCAGGGGAAGTTTGTCAATCCACTGGAGATCTTGTTCTGAATATTCAGGGTAATTTGGCAAGTCCCGGGGGCCCGGGTCAGGGAGCTGGAGTGTAAGGAGTTGGCTGGGAGCCTTTGCCACATTCCTTGCAGTTTGGTCTGCCAGAATGTTGCCTTGAGCAGTTGGAGTAGTTGGTTTCTGATGCCCTGGGCAATGCACAATGGCTAACTTTTCTGGCCTCCATAGGGCTGTTAGCAGGGCTAGGATCTCTTGCTTGTTTTTTATCTCTTTTCCTTCAGCCGTCAGTAACCCTCGCTCCCTGTAAATGGCCCCATGTATATGCACCGTTGCAAAAGCATATCGGCTGTCTGTATATACTGTCAGCTTCTTCCCCGCCCCTAAGTTAAGAGCTTGGGTGAGCGCAATCAGTTCGGCCTTCTGGGCCGATGTCCCCGGGGGCAGGGGTTCCGCCCAGATTACCTCAGTCTCTGAAGTCACTGCCGCTCCAGCGTACCTCTGGCCTTGATGCATGAAGCTGCTCCTATCAGTGAACCAGACGAGGTCGGCGTCAGGAAGTGGGCAGTCCTGCAGGTCTTCTCGAACTCCATGCACCTGAGCTAGTATCTCGGTGCAGTCATGGAGTGGGGCGTCCAGGTCCGGGTTGGGCAGCAGCGAGGCAGGGTTTAAGGTCGTTGGGGGCAGGAAAGTTATCCTGAGAGGATTTAGTAGTAGTCCTTGGCAGTGGGTGAGCCGGGCGTTACTCATCCATCGATTAGGTGGCTGTTTGAGTACACCTTCGATGGCATGTGGAGTAACGACCCGCAATTCTTGTCCCATGACAAGTTTATCAGCATCTTGCACCATCAGAGCCGTGGCCGCAATCATTTGGAGACAAGGGGGCCACCCGGCAGCCACTGGGTCTAACTTCTTTGACAGGTAGGCAACTGGCCTCCGCCAGGGGCCTAAGTTCTGAGTTATTACCGCCTTGGCGACACCCATATTCTCGTCCACATATAGGTGGAAGGGCTTGGTAACATCAGGTAGCCCCAGTGCAGGCGCAGAGAGTAAGGCGGTTTTAATCTGTTGGAAAGCCGACTCGGCTTCGTCTGTCCAATTAAATGGCTGCTGCCCCCGGGTTGCCTGATACAAGGGTTTAGCCAGTTCTGCGAACCTAGGTATCCATAGTCTGCAAAATCCCGCCGACCCCAGGAATTCCCTCACTTGTCGGGTGGATTGTGGCCTGGGGATCTGCAGAACAGTTTGTTTCCGGGCGTCTGTTAACCAGTGCTGCCCTTCTTTAAGCAGGTACCCTAGATATGTTACCTCTGGCTTACAGATTTGAGCTTTCTTTGCCGAGGCTCGGTAGCCCAGATTCCCCAGAGCTTGTAAGAGACCCTTGGTCCCTTGGATGCAAGCTTCTTGGGTCTCAGCAGCAATTAGGAGGTCATCAACATACTGTAGTAAAGTTATTTCAGGGTGTTTGCGTCGGTACTCACCTAGGTCTTCATGGAGGGCCTCATCGAACAGGGTAGGAGAGTTTTTAAATCCCTGCGGCAGCCTGGTCCATGTCAATTGGCCACTTATGCCCCTATCAGGGTCATTCCACTCGAAGGCGAAGAGCTTTTGGCTCTGAGGGGCTAAAGGCAAACTGAAGAAAGCATCTTTCAAATCTAAAACAGTGTACCATTGATGTTTAGGGTTTAAGGTACTCAGGAGGGTATACGGGTTAGGCACAGTTGGATGTATGTCCACAACCCTCTTATTGATTTCTCTTAAGTCTTGTACAGGTCTGTATTCTCCACTGTTAGGTTTTCGTACCGGCAACAATGGAGTATTCCAGGGCAAGTGACATGGGCGAAGGACCCCTTGGTCAAGGAGCCGGCGGATATGCGGGGCAATTCCTTTCTTGGCCTCTAGGGGCATCGGGTATTGGCGTACCCGCACGGGGTCTGTCCCAGGCTTAAGTTCAACAAACAAGGCAGGACGGTGTTTTGCTAGTCCTAAGCCCCCCGTTTCCGCCCAAGCTTCTGGATATTGCTGGAGCCAGGTTGCTATGTCCTGGTCAGGGGCCGCTCGCTCCTGGTGGAGCCGGTACTCATCTTCTAGGGTTATAGTCAGGACGGACACGGGCCGATTGTGGGAGATGGTCACGACCGGCCCTTCAGGGAGGAAATGGATCTGTGCTCCCATTTTAGTTAGCAGGTCTCTCCCTAATAGGGGACAGGGGCTCTCAGGGATGACCAGGAAAGAATGGGTTACATTCTTGGCTCCGAGGTTTACTGTCCTTTGTGTTGTCCATGGGTATTTTTTAACTCCTGTGGCCCCTTGTACCTACGAGGACTTGGAGGACAATTTCCTATTAGTTTTAACTAAGACTGAGTGCTGTGCTCCTGTATCGACCAAGAACTGGACTGGGGACCCCTCCACTTGCAAAGTTACCTTAGGTTCGGGGAGGGGATCCGAACCCCGTCTTCCCTAGTCTTCATCTTGAGTGACTAGTACGGGTGTAGACCTAGGGGGTCCCTGTCCTCGTTGTTTCTTTTTGGGGCAGTCTCTTACCCAGTGGCCAGCCTCCTTGCAGTAGGCACATTGGTCTTTTCTCAGGTTATCATGCCTGGGGGGCCGCCTAGGTTGGGTGTACTCTGGCTGTAGATGCTCTTTCTGTACCACTGCTGCCAGGACCTTGGTCATTTTTTCAGTGGCCTTAAATTGCCTTTCCTCTGGAGTATCTCTGTTATTGTAAACCCGCTGGGCTATCTGAAGGAGGTCTTGAATCCGCTTTCCTTCCAAGTCTTCTAATTTCTGGAGTTTTTTTTTTTAATATCTGGGGCTGCCTGATTTACGAAAGACATTACAACAGCTGCTTGACTTCCTGGAGCCTCTGGGTCTATGGGGGTGTACTGTCTAAAAGCTTCCATTAATCTTTCTAAGTAGGTGGCTGGGCTCTCTGTCTTTCCCTGCAGAATAGAATATACTTTAGCCAAATTAGTGGGCTTGCGAGCAGCTGCCCGGAGACCTGCCATTAGAGTCTGGTGATAAAGGTGTAGCCGTCCCCTACCTTCTGCCGTGTTGTAGTTCCACGCTGGCCTGGTCAGAGGAAAGGTCGCGTTTATGAGGTCAGGGTTGGCAGTCGGTTGACCGTCGTCCCCCGGGACCAGCTTTCTAGCTTCTACCTGTATTCTCTCTCGCTCTTCCGTGGTAAACAAGATTCGGAGGAGCTGCTGGCAATCATCCTAAGTGGGCTGGTGGGTGAACATGACACTATCCAGTAAAGCCAGTAAATCTCTGGGGTTGTCTGAAAACCGAGCACTCTGAGTCTTCCAGTTATACAGATCACTGGTGGAGAATGGCCAGTACTGGAGCCTGGGGATTCCTGTGTCATCTGGGGGTCCTATTTCCCGAAGGGGTAAAGCCACCGTGGAGTCAGGCGGCTGGGGGGGGCTAGCCCGCGAAGTGCGCCCTCGCGTCCGCCCCGCTGGCCCTTCAAAGTTACCTTCCCTGTCAGCCGGCCCGTGTGTGCCGGCCACCTCCCCTCCGCCTGCTCCCTCCCGCGACTCAGCCCGGGGGGTCGGGGCCTGGGGCCCGGAGGGGTACGGAGGGGGTTCTGTGAACAGTGGGTCCCCGCTATCAGGTAGAACAGGATGGGGGGGGGCAGTTGGTTGCTTGGATTTTAGTGGTCGAGCAACCAGTGTCTTACAGGGTTCAGAGGCTAATTGGAAAGGGGACAGCCAAGGAGGCGGGTTCTCAACAAGGTCCTGCCATATGAGGATATATGGGATTTGATCTAAGTGGCCCGCATGCCCAGGTAGGAAAATCTTGGACTTTACCCTAGTGATGACCGCAAGTCGGAAGGTCCCTTCGGGTGGCCACCCTACATCAAAGGCAGGCCATTCGGAGCGACACAGAGTAATTAGCTTTCCTTTCCTGATTTCCATACCAAGATCATGGCCCCTTGCTCTTACTTCTTTGAAATTATTTGTAAAGAGAGATAGAGGAGTGCTCTGGGTATTACCCATCCTGTAATAATTTGTAGTCCCTTCCTGTAAAGGAATGTGGGTTTGAATCCTTGCAAAGGAAATCTGATCTGACTTATTAATGATATTTGGTCGCGATCGTGCACCTACAGCCCAGATCAGAGACAGTTACTGCCCAAACCGCAGACCGGCGCTCGGGGCAGTTCAGGTCAGAGACAGCTACTGCCCAAACCCCAAACCGGCGCTCGGGGCAGTGCAGATCAGAGACAGCTACTGCCCAAACCCCAAACCGGCGGTCGGGGCAGTTCAGATCAGAGACAGCAACTGCCCAAACCCCAAACCGGCGCTCGGGGCAGTTCAGATCAGAGACAGCTACTGCCCAAACCCCAAACCGGCGGTCGGGGCAGTTCAGATCGTAAGCTAGATCAGACGAGCGCCAGGGGACGTCTCCCACCGGTCTCCGCTGGCCGTCCTATAGCGCGTCCGCCAGGACTGTGCCAGCTCCAGTTTCAGACCTCGCGAGTCACAGATTCAGATTCAGAACAGACACAGACAGACAACGGAGACGAGCCGGCTCACCTATCAGTAGATCGATCCTAGTAGATCCGTTGACCAGGGGTCTGGTGGGCTTGGGGGAATCCCGGACGAGCCCCCAGATGTTATGCCCAGACCCTCTATTCCCCAAAGAAGACCACCAGAGTCCAGAGTCAAAGCCAAGCGGCAAGGATCTTTATGACAAGTTCGAACTTGGTCCCTCCATTACACAGCATACAAGAGGGCCCCGAACAATGCGAGTGTTTGCTTTTTATAGCCCGAAAGTTACAGGGGAACAAAGGAATTCTTTTTGGTTCCCGCGCTTTCAGTAAAACTTTGAACGGCTGCCTCTTTATCGGAGACTTTTCCAGGTGGTGTTTGTACTGGGCTCAGGAAGTTTGAGAGATATATGGCGATATGTGGTGGATGGGAGGATGGGATGTGTTTGTACTGGGCTCAGGAAGTTTGAGAGATATATGGCGATATGTGGTGGGATGGGAGGATGGGATGTGTTTGTATTGGGCTTGTTTGTTTTGAGCCCGGGGCTGAGGAACGTGCCCGGCTCCTCTCAGTTCCTCCCACAGCATTCCTTATTTCAGTTAAGGAAATAACTGTTAAGGAAATTCCACCCTTCCTATTACTTAGGTCAGATATCTTAGAGATACCCTCAATTTCTCCCTTTCTGTCTCACCTGGGATTAGAGGTGCGCACTACCACACCTGGCTAATTTTTGTATTTTTAGTAGAGATGGGGTTTTACCATGTTGGTCAGGCTGGTCTTGAACTCCTGACCTCAGGTCATCCACCCGCCTCAGCCTCCCAAAGTTCTGGGATTACAGGTGTGAGCCACCACACCCGGCCGCTTACCTTTCTTCAGGCTATCCTCAGGACAATAACCAGAGTGATCCTATTAAATCACAAATCAAATCCTGTCATTACTCTACTTAAAACCCTCCTGGGCTGGGCGTGGTGGCTCACACCTGTAACCCCAGCAACTTGGGAGGTTGAGGTGGGCGGATCATGAGGTCATGAATTTGAGACCAGCCTGACCAACATAGTGAAACCCTATCTCTACTAAAAATACAAAAATTAGCCAGGCATGGTGGTGTGTGCCTGTAATCCCAGCTACTCAGGAGGCTGAGGCAGAAGAATAACTTGAACCTTGGAGGCAGAGGTTGCAGTGAGCCGAGAGAGCGCCTCTGCACTCCAGCCTGACTGACAGAGCGAGACTCCGTCTCAGAAAAAACAAAAACAAAAAACAAAACCCAAAACCCTCCCAGGCTACCCACCTTATGTTACAGTTAAAGCCAAAATCCTTTCAATGACCTGTGAGGCCTTCTGCATCTGACCTCATCTACATTGCTGACCTCAGCTACACGGTTGACCTCATCTCCCACCACCTTCCTCCTCCCTCTCTGGGTCCAGCCATACTCGCCTCCTTGCCATTCCTGGATGAGGTCCCTGGAAACCTCAGATGATGTCTTGCCTTAGGGCTTTTGCACACCTTCTTCCTTCCATCTGGAATCCTCTTCCCTCAGCTGACCACATGATTTGTTTCCATACTTCCTTCAGGTTTTCACACAAATGTCACTTTCTCAGTGAGGCATTCTCCCAATTATACTGTTTTAAATTAACCCCCTACGTGATGGCATGTGCCTCTAGTCCCCGCTACTCAGGACTCTGAGGCAGGAGGATTGCTTGAACCCAGGAGTTTGAGACCAGACTGGGCAAGAGAATATTTTAGATCCAGCCTAAAAAAATTATTAAATTAAATGTCCTAAAATGTTTCAATTTTTCTTCACAACACTAATCACCATCTAATATATTTTCCACATATTTAACTCTTCTGTCTACTCCCACTAGAATGTGAGCCCTATCAGGGTAAAAATCATGTTTAATGTACTGCTGTATCCAGTGCCTAGAACTGTGACTAGCACATAGGAAGTTCTGAATAAATAAGAGTTGAGAATAAATCTACATGTACAGAGATATTCACTGCAAGTTTATTTGTATGATACTAAAAAATGAAAACAACCTGATTTTCCATCAGTGTAATTATTTATTTAATTATTTTTTTGAGACAGGGTCTCGCTCTGTCACCCAGGCTGGAATACAGTTGCACCATCTTGGCTTACTGTAGCCTCGAAATCCCTGGCTTAAGCAATCCTCCCACCTCAGCCCTCTAATTGTTGTATTTTTTGTAGAGACGGGGTTTCACCATGTTAGCCAGGATGAT
Organism: Theropithecus gelada; assembly: GCF_003255815.1. Lineage (NCBI taxonomy): Eukaryota > Metazoa > Chordata > Mammalia > Primates > Cercopithecidae > Theropithecus > Theropithecus gelada. The sequence continues at coordinate 106,197,116 of NC_037671.1, read as the reverse complement.
CTCGAACTCCCACCCTCAGGCGATCCGCCCACCTTGACCTCCCAAAGTGCTGGAATTACAGGCATTAGCCACCAGACCTGGCCCCATCAATGTTCTTATTTATATTTGTTTCATTTTATTTTACTTTTTGAGATGGAGTCTCGCCCTGTTGCCAAGGCTGGAGTGTAGTGGCCCAATCTCAGCTCACTGCAACCTCTGCCTCCTAGGTTCAAGCAATTCTTCTGCCTCAGCCTCCTAAGTAGCTGGGATTACGGGTGCCTGCCACCATGTCCAGCTAATTTTTGTGTTTTTAGTAGAGACAGGGTTTCACCACATTGGCCAGGCTATTCTCCAGTTCCTGACTTCAGGTGATCTGCCTGCCTCAGCTTCCCAAAGTGCTGGGATTACAGGCATGAGCCACCATGCCTGGCACCTATCAATGTTTTAAAAATCTACAAAGTAATAACGATGTTTAACATTTCTTAGAACAGAAGAGCTGGGTATGGTGGCTCATATCTGTAGTGCCAGTACTTTAGGAGGCTGACGTAGGTAGGAGGATCACTCGAGCCCAGGAGTTTGAGACCAGCCTGAACATAGTGAGACCCTGTCTCTAAAAAAAAATAAAGTTAGCCAGGCATGGTTGTGGGGAAAAGAAAGAGATCAGCCTGTTACTGTGTCTATATAGAAAGAAGTAGACATAAGAGACTCCATTTTGTTCTGTATTTGAGATGCTGTTAATCTGTGACCCTACCCCCAACCTTGTCCTTGCAAGAGACATGTGCTGTGGTAACTCAAGGTTTAATGGATTTTGGACGTGCAGGGTGTGTCTTTGTTCCTAGAAAAGCTAGGTATTGTCCAAGGTTTATCCCCATGTGATAGGATGAAACAATGCTGCTAAAAGGTTTATCTCTAGGCACAGGATTTTCCTTTAAACTTATTCATGTCACAGAGATCCTTGTTCTTATGTCTTACTGCTGATTTCCTCCCTACAATGATCCTATTGTCCTGCCACTCCCTTATCTTTAAGATGGTAAAGATAATTATCTATAAATACTAAGGGAACTCAGAGACCGGTACCGGAGTGGGTCCTCTGTAAGCTGAGTGCCGGTTCCCTGGGCCCCCGCTTTTCTTTCTCTATACTTTGTCTCTGTGTCTTATTTCTTTTCTCAAGTCTCTCGTTCCACTCTCTATACTTTGTCTCTGTGTCTTATTTCTTTTCTCAAGTCTCTCGTTCCACCTAACGAGAAACACCCACAGGTGTGGAGGGGCAGGCCACCCCTTCACATGGTGGCGAGCATCTGTAGTCCCAGCTACTTGGGAGGCTGAAGCAGGAGGATTGCTTGAGCCCAGGATGTCAAGGCTTCAGTGAGCTGTATGCAAGATCCTCCATTACAAAAAAAAAGAAACAAGAAAACTATTTAAAGGATTGATTGAGCCACATCTGTTTGTCCAGCCTACCTGCATGCAATAGGTGATTAGATGGGGAAAAAACCAAAACCAAAAAAGACCTGTGAAAGTAGCCCTTACAGTAGATCTGTGGAAACAGCCCTTTTGAGAAATAATAAAATGAACCAGACACTAAAGAAATAATTTCCAACCAGGCACGGTGGCTCACGCCTGTAATCCCAGCACTTTGGGAGGCCGAGGTGGGCAGATCATGAGGTCAGGAGTTTGAGAACAGCCTGACCAACATGGCGAAACCCTGTCTCTACTAAAAATTCAAAAATTAGCCAGGTGCGGTGGCTCACACCTGTAATCCCAGCACTTTGGGAGGCCGAGGCGGGTAGATCGCCTGAGGTCAGGAGTTCAAGACCAGCATGGCCAACATAGTGAAACCCACGTCTCTACTAAAAATACAAATATTAGCTGGGTGTGGTGGCGGGCACCTATAATCCCAGCTACTTGGGAGGCCGAGGCAGGAGAATCGCTTGAACCCGGGAGGCAAAGGTTTCAGTGAGTCAAGATGGTGCCATTGCACTCCAGCCTGGGCAACAAGAAGGAAAATACGTCTTTAAAAAAAAAAAAAGCTAAATGTGGTGGCTCACGCCTGTAATCCCAGCACTTTGGGAGGCTGAGGTGGGCGGATCACGATGTCAGGAGATCGAGACCATCCTGGCTAACACGGTGAAACCCCGTCTCTACTAAAAATACAAAAAAATTAGCTGGACTTGGTGGTGGATGCCTGTAGTCCCAGCTACTCAGGAGGCTGAGGCAGGAGAATGGCATGAACCCAGAAGGTGGAGGTTGCAGTGAGCCGAGATCGCGCCACTGCACTCCAGCTTGGGCAACAGAGTGAGACTCTGTCTCAAAAAAAAAAAAAAAAAA
>NC_037671.1:106184224-106194715 GCF_003255815.1 Theropithecus gelada | reverse complement strand
TAACTCCCAATGCAATCCCTCCCCCCTCCCCCCTCCCCATGATAGGCCCCAGTGTGTGATGTTCCCCTTCCTGAGTCCAAGTGATCTCATTGTTCAGTTCCCACCTATGAGTGAGAACATGCGGTGTTTGGTTTTCTGTTCTTGTGATAGTTTGCTAAGAATGATGGTTTCCAGCTGCATCCATGCCCCTACAAAGGACGCAAACTCACCCTTTTTTATGGCTGCATAGTATTCCATGGTGTATATGTGCCACATTTTCTTAATCCAATCTGTCACTGATGGACATTTGGGTTGATTCCAAGTCTTTGCTATTGTGAATAGTGCTGCAATAAACATACGTGTGCATGTGTCTTTATAGCAGCATAATTTATAATCCTTTGGGTATATCCCCAGTAATGGGATGGCTGGGTCATATGGTACATCTAGTTCTAGATCCTTGAGGAATCGCCATACTGTTTTCCATAATGGTTGAACTAGTTTACAATCCCACCAACAGTGTTAAAGTGTTCCTATTTCTCCACATCCTCTCCAGCACCTGTTGTTTCCTGACTTTTTAATGATCGCCATTCTAACTGGTGTGAGATGGTATCTCATTGTGGTTTTGATTTGCATTTCTCTGATGGCCAGTGATGATGAGCATTTTTTCATATGTCTGTTGGCTGTATGAATGTCTTCTTTGGAGAAATGTCTGTTCATATCCTTTGCCCACTTTTTGATGGGGTTGTTTGTTTTTTTCTTGTAAATTTGTTGGAGTTCTTTGTAGGTTCTGGATATTAGCCCTTTGTCAGATGAGTAGATTGCAAAAATTTTCTCCCATTCTGTAGGTTGCCTGTTCACTCTGATGGTAGTTTCTTTTGCTGTGCAGAAGCTCTTTAGTTTAATTAGATCCCATTTGTCAATTTTAGCTTTTGCTGCCGTTGCTTTTGGTGTTTTAGACATGAAGTCTTTGCCCATGCCTATGTCCTGAATGGTACTACCTAGGTTTTCCTCTAGGATTTTTATGGTATTAGGTCTAACATTTAAGTCTCTAATCCATCTTGAATTAATTTTCGTATAAGGAGTAAGGAAAGGATCCAGTTTCAGCTTTCTACTTATGGCTAGCCAATTTTCCCAGCACCATTTATTAAATAGGGAATCCTTTCCCCATTTCTTGTTTTTCTCAGGTTTGTCAAAGATCAGATGGCTGTAGATGTGTGGTATTATTTCTGAGGACTCTGTTCTGTTCCATTGGTCTATATCTCTGTTTTGGTACCAGTACCATGCTGTTTTGGTTACTGTAGCCTTGTAGTATAGTTTGAAGTCAGGTAGCGTGATGCCTCCAGCTTTGTTCTTTTGACTTAGGAGTGTCTTGGAGATGCGGGCTCTTTTTTGGTTCCATATGAACTTTAAAGCAGTTTTTTCCAATTCTGTGAAGAAACTCATTGGTAGCTTGATGGGGATGGCATTGAATCTATAAATTACCTTGGGCAGTATGGCCATTTTCACGATATTGATTCTTCCTATCCATGAGCATGGTATGTTCTTCCATTTGTTTGTGTCCTCTTTTATTTCACTGAGCAGTGGTTTGTAGTTCTCCTTGAAGAGGTCCTTTACATCCCTTGTAAGTTGGATTCCTAGGTATTTTATTCTCTTTGAAGCAATTGTGAATGGAAGTTCATTCATGATTTGGCTCTCTGTTTGTCTGTTATTGGTGTATAAGAATGCTTGTGATTTTTGCACATTAATTTTGTACCCTGAGACTTTGCTGAAGTTGCTTATCAGCTTAAGGAGATTTTGGGCTGAGACAATGGGGTTTTCTAAATATACAATCATGTCATCTGCAAACAGGGACAATTTGACTTCTTCTTTTCCTAACTGAATACCCCTGATTTCTTTCTCTTGCCTAATTGCCCTAGCCAGAACTTCCAACACTATGTTGAATAGGAGTGGTGAGAGAGGGCATCCCTGTCTTGTGCCAGTTTTCAAAGGGAATTTTTCCAGTTTTTGCCCATTCAGTATGATATTGGCTGTGGGTTTGTCATAAATAGCTCTTATTATTTTGAGGTATGTTCCATCAATACCGAATTTATTGAGAGTTTTTAGCATGAAGGGCTGTTGAATTTTGTCAAAAGCCTTTTCTGCATCTATTGAGATAATCATGTGGTTCTTGTCTTTGGTTCTGTTTATATGCTGGATTATGTTTATTGATTTGCGAATGTTGAACCAGCCTTGCATCCCAGGGATGAAGCCCACTTGATCATGGTGGATAAGCTTTTTGATGTGTTGCTGAATCCGGTTTGCCAGTATTTTATTGAGGATTTTTGCATCGATGTTCATCAGGGATATTGGTCTAAAATTCTCTTTTTTTGTTGTGTCTCTGCCAGGCTTTGGTATCAGGATGATGTTGGCCTCATAAAATGAGTTAGGGAGGATTCCCTCTTTTTCTATTGATTGGAATAGTTTCAGAAGGAATGGTACCAACTCCTCCTTATACCTCTGGTAGAATTCAGCTGTGAATCCATCTGGTCCTGGACTTTTTTTGGTTGGTAGGCTATTAATTATTGCCTCAATTTCAGAGCCTACTATTGGTCTATTCAGGGATTCAACTTCTTCCTGGTTTAGTCTTGGAAGAGTGTAAGTGTCCAGGAAATTATCCATTTCTTCTAGATTTTCCAGTTTATTTGCGTAGAGGTGTTTATAGTATTCTCTGATGGTAGTTTGTATTTCTGTGGGGTCGGTGGTGATATCCCCTTTTTCATTTTTAATTGCGTCGATTTGATTCTTCTCTCTTTTCTTCTTTATTAGTCTTGCTAGTGGTCTGTCAATTTTGTTGATCTTTTCAAAAAACCAACTCCTGGATTCATTGATTTTTTGGAGGGTTTTTTGTGTCTCTATCTCCTTCAGTTCTGCTCTGATCTTAGTTATTTCTTGCCTTCTGCTAGCTTTGGAATGTGTTTGCTCTTGCTTCTCTAGTTCTTTTAATTGCGATGTTAGAGTGTCAATTTTAGATCTTTCCTGCTTTCTCTTGTGGGCATTTAGTGCTATAAATTTCCCTCTACACACTGCTTTAAATGTGTCCCAGAGATTCTGGTATGTTGTATCTTTGTTCTCATTGGTTTCAAAGAACATCTTTATTTCTGCCTTCATTTCGTTATGTACCCAGTAGTCATTCAGGAGCAGATTGTTCAGTTTCCATGTAGTTGAGTGGTTTTGATTGAGTTTCTTAGTCCTGAGTTCTAGTTTGATTGCACTGTGGTCTGAGAGACAGTTTGTTATAATTTCTGTTCTCGTACATTTGCTGAGGAGTGCTTTACTTCCAATTATATGGTCAATTTTGGAGTAAGTACGATGTGGTGCTGAGAAGAATGTATATTCTGTTGATTTGGGGTGGAGAGTTCTATAGATGTCTATTAGGTCTGCTTGCTGCAGAGATGAGTTCAATTCCTGGATATCCTTGTTAACTTTCTGTCTTGTTGATCTGTCTAATGTTGACAGTGGAGTGTTGAAGTCTCCCATTATTATTGTATGGGAGTCTAAGTCTCTTTGTAAGTCTCTAAGGACTTGCTTTATGAATCTGGGTGCTCCTGTATTGGGTGCATATATATTTAGGATAGTTAGCTCTTCCTGTTGAATTGATCCCTTTACCATTATGTAATGGCCTTCTTTGTCTCTTTTGATCTTTGATGGTTTAAAGTCTGTTTTATCAGAGACTAGGATTGCAACCCCCGCTTTTTTTTGTTCTCCATTTGCTTGGTAAATCTTCCTCCATCCCTTTATTTTGAGCCTATGTATGTCTCTGCATGTGAGATGGGTCTCCTGAATACAGCAGACTGATGGGTCTTGACTCTTTATCCAGTTTGCCAGTCTGTGTCTTTTCATTGGAGCATTTAGTCCATTTACATTTAAGGTTAAGATTGTTATGTGTGAAGTTGATCCTGCCATTATGATATTAACTGGTTATTTTGCTCGTTAGTTGATGCAGTTTCTTCCTAGCCTCGATGGTCTTTACATTTTGGCATGTTTTTGCAATGGCTGGTACCGGTTGTTCCTTTCCATGTTGAGTGCTTCCTTCAGGGTCTCTTGTAAGGCAGGCCTAGTGGTGACAAAATCTCTAAGCATTTGCTTATCTGTAAAGGATTTTATTTCTCCTTCACTTATGAAACTTAGTTTGGCCGGATATGAAATTCTGGGTTTAAAATTCTTTTCTTTAAGAATGTTGAATATTGGCCCCCACTCTCTTCTGGCTTGGAGAGTTTCTGCCGAGAGATCTGCTGTGAGTCTGATGGGCTTCCCTTTGTGGGTAACCCGACCTTTCTCTCTGGCTGCCCTTAAGATTTTTTCCTTCATTTCAACTTTGGTGAATCTGGCAATTATGTGTCTTGGAGTTGCTCTTCTCGAGGAGTATCTTTGTGGCGTTCTCTGTATTTCCTGGATTTGAATGTTGGCCTGCCCTACTAGGTTGGGGAAGTTCTCCTGGATGATATCCTGAAGAGTGTTTTCCAACTTGGTTCCATTTTCCCCCTCACTTTCAGGCACCCCAATCAGACGTAGATTTGGTCTTTTTACATAATCCCATACTTCTTGCAGGCTTTGTTCATTTCTTTTTCTTCTTTTTTCTTTTGGTTTCTCTTCTCGCTTCATTTCATTCATTTGATCCTCAATCGCTGATACTCTTTCTTCCAGTTGATCGAGTCGGTTACTGAAGCTTGTGCATTTGTCACGTATTTCTCGTGTCATGGTTTTCATCTCTTTCATTTCGTTTATGACCTTCTCTGCATTAATTACTCTAGCCGTCAATTCTTCCACTTTTTTTTCAAGATTTTTAGTTTCTTTGCGCTGGGTACGTAATTCCTCCTTTAGCTCTGAGAAATTTGATGGACTGAAGCCTTCTTCTCTCATCTCGTCAAAGTCATTCTCCGTCCAGCTTTGATCCGTTGCTGGCGATGAGCTGCGCTCCTTTGCCGGGGGAGATGTGCTCTTATTTTTTGAATTTCCAGCTTTTCTGCCCTGCTTTTTCCCCATCTTTGTGGTTTTATCTGCCTCTGGTCTTTGATGATGGTGATGTACTGATGGGGTTTTGGTGTAGGTGTCCTTCCTGTTTGATAGATTTCCTTCTATCAGTCAGGACCCTCAGCTGTAGGTCTGTTGGAGATTGCTTGAGGTCCACTCCAGACCCTGTTTGCCTGGGTATCAGCAGCAGAGGCTGCAGAAGATAGAATATTTCTGAACAGCGAGTGTACCTGTCTGATTCTTGCTTTGGAAGCTTCCTCTCAGGGGTGTACTCCACCCTGTGAGGTGTGGGGTGTCAGACTGCCCCTAGTGGGGGATGTCTCCCAGTTAGGCTACTCAGGGGTCAGGGACCCACTTGAGCAGGCAGTCTGTCCCTTCTCAGATCTCAACCTCCGTGTTGGGAGATCCACTGCTCTCTTCAAAGCTGTCAGACAGAGTCGTTTGCGTCTGCAGAGCTTTCTGCTGCTTTTTTGTTGTTGTTGTTGTTGTTGTGTAGCTGTGCCCTGTCCCCAGAGGTGGAGTCTACAGAGACAGGCAGGTTTCCTTGAGCTGCTGTGAGCTCCACCCAGTTGGAGCTTCCCAGCAGCTTTGTTTACCTACTTAAGCCTCAGCAATGGCGGGCGCCCCTCCCCCAGCCTCGCTGCTGCCTTGCCGGTAGATCACAGACTGCTGTGCTAGCAATGAGGGAGGCTCCGTGGGCGTGGGACCCTCCCGGCCAGGTGTGGGATATGATCTCCTGGTGTGCCTGTTTGCTTAAAGCGCAATATTGGGGTGGGAGTTACCCGATTTTCCAGGTGTTGTGTGTCTCAGTTCCCCTGGCTAGGAAAAGGGATTCCCTTCCCCCTTGCGCTTCCCAGGTGAGGCGATGCCTCGCCCTGCTTCAGCTCTCGCTGGTCGGGCTGCAGCAGCTGACCAGCACCGATCCTCCGGCACTCCCCAGTGAGATGAACCCAGTACCTCAGTTGAAAATGCAGAAATCACCGGTCTTCTGTGTCGCTGGCGCTGGGAGTTGGAGACTGGAGCTGTTCCTATCGACAAACTTTCATAAAGTTTTATACATGTTCACATTAATGTTCATGGGAATATATGCTATATTAATTTAGAAATAAGGCCCAGTGCAGTGGCTCATGCCTGTAATTCCAGCTGTTTGGGAGGCTGAGGTGAGTGGATCACCTGAGGTCAGGAGTTCGAGACCAGCCTGGCCAACATGGCAAAACCCCATCTCTACTAAAAATACAAAAATTAGCCAGGCATGGTGGTGCACACCTGTAGTCCCAGCTACTCTGGAGGCTGAGGCAGGAGAATCACTTGAACCTGGGAGGCAGAGGTTGCAGTGAGCCGAGATTGTGCCAATGCACTTCAGCCTGGGTGACAGAGCGAGACTCCATCTGACAATAAATAAATAAATAAATAAATAAATAAATAAAAATAAACCCTCTGTATATCCAGAGGAAAGGAACATCCTTATTTCTGAAGACACAGGGACACAGAGAAGATGCTGAACAAAGGGGCCTTGTGGCTGGGCTCAGTGGCTCTTGCCTGTAATTCCAGTCCTTTGGAAGGCCAAGGTGGATGGATCATTTGAGGTCAGGAGTTCAAGACCAGCCTGGCCAACATGGTGAAACCCTATCTCTACTAAAAAATATATATATAAAAAATTAGCTGGGCATGGTGGCATGTGTCTGTAATCCCAGCTACTCTGGAGGCTGAGGCAGGAGAACTGCTCAGACTTGGGAGGGAGAAGTTGCAGTGAGCTGAGAGCATGCCACTGCACTCTAGCCTGGGTGACAGAAGACTCCATCTTGGCCGGGCGTGGTGGCTCAAGCCTGTAATCCCAGCACTTTGGGAGGCCGAGACAGGCGGATCACAAGGTCAGGAGATCGAGACCATCCTGGCTAACACGGGGAAACCCCGTCTCTACTGAAAAATACAAAAAACTAGCTGGGCGAGGTGGTGGGCGCCTGTAGTCCCAGCTACTTGGGAGGCTGAGGCAGGAGAATGGCATAAACCCGGGAGGCGGAGCTTGCAGTGAGCTGAGATCCGGCCACTGCACTCCAGCCTGGGCAGCAGAGCGGGACTCCGTCTCAAAAAAAAAAAAAAAAGACTCCATCTTAAAAAAAAAAAACCAAAAAACCACCACCAACAACAACCACAAAAGAGGCCTTGCTAAATTTTCCCCCAGCGTATTATCATTATATCACACCCCCTTAGTCTATTCATTATGGTTGATTTCTTTATCAAATCTAGCATATAACCTACACAGGTTGGCTGGGCATGGTGGCTCATGCCTGTAATCTCAGCCCTTTGGGAGACCAAGGTGGGAGGGTCACTTGAGCCCAGGAGTTTGAGATCAGCCCGGGCAACCTAGCAAGACCCTATCTCTATAAAAAGTTAAAAAATTAGCCAGGTCTGGTGGCACGTGCCTGTAGTCCCAGCTATTAGGGAGGCTAAGGCAGGAGGATTGTTTGAGCCCTGGAGGTCAAAGCTGTGGTGAGTTGAGATTGCGCCACTGCACTCCAGCCTGTGTGGCAGAGTGAGATCCTGTCTCAAAAAACAATAATAACAACAAGAACAACAAAACCAAAAAAATAAAAAGTACACGGGTTTACCCTTTTCTTTTCTTTTTTTTTTTTTTTGAGACAGAGTCTCGCTCTGTCGCCCAGGCTGGAGTGCAGTGGCAGGATCTCGGCTCACTGCAAGCTCTGCCTCCTGGGTTCACGCCATTCTCCTGCTTCAGCCTCCTGAGTAGCTGGGACTACAGGTGTCTGCCACCACGCCTGGCTAATTTTTTGTATTTTTAGTAGAGACCGGGTTTCGCCGTGTTAGCCAGGATGGTCTCGATCTTGTGACCTCGTGATCCGCCCACCTTGGCCTCCCAAAGTGCTGGGATTACAGGCGTGATCCACCGTGCCCTGCGATTACCCTTTTCTTTTCTTCAGGTCTTAATTTTTTTTGTTTGTTTGTTTTGAGATGGAGCACTCTGTCGCCCAGACTGGAGTGCAATGGCACGGATCTCAACTCACTGCAACCTCTGCCTCCCAGGTTCAAGGGATTCTCCTGCCTCAGCCTGCTGAGTAGCTGGAATTACAGGTGCCTGCCACCATGCCTGGCTAATTTTGTATTTTAGTAGAGACAGGGTTTCACTCTGTTGGCTAGGATGGTCTCAAAGTCCTGACTTCAAGTGATCTGCCTGCCTTGGCCTCCCAAAGTGCTGGGATTGCAGGTGTGAGCTACTGCGCTGGGCCAAGGTCTTAATTTTTTAATGAAGTCTCCTATGGGATGTAAAACTTATATTAAAGAAATCTGTGGCCAGGTGCAGATTTGTATATATATATAGTCAATATGAGGCCGCACGCAGATTGTAGTCATGAGCCACTACACCCAGCCTCTCATTTTACTGTCATTCAGTTTATTTTGTTGTGCTTTTCTAATTTCTTTAGCTGGATGCTGAGTTGATCAATTTTCTTATTTGTAATTTTTAAAATATATATTTTTATAAACAGAGTCATGCTCTGTCACCCAGGCTGGAGTGCAGTGGCTTGATTAAGTATATATATAGAGAGAGGCAAGGTTTCACTTTGTCACCCAGGCTGGAGTACAGTAGCACAATCTTGACTCACTGCAGCTTCAAGCTCCTGGGCTCAAACCATCCTCCCACCTCAGCTCCCCAAGTAGCAGGAACTACAGGTGAGTGCCACCATACCCAGCTAAATTTTTTTTGTATTTTTTGTAGAGACAGGTTCTTGCCATGTTGCCCAGGCTGGTCTCAAACTCCTGGGATCAAGCAATCCTCCTGCCTCGACCTCCCAAATTGCTAGGATTACAGGCATGAGCCACTGTGCCCGGCCTTGATTATATTTTTTATTAAAACATTTTGTTGTTTTTCTAAAGATGGGGTTTTGCCATATTGCCCAGGCTTGTCTCAAACTCCTGGCCTCAAGTGATCCTCCTGCCTCAGCCTTCCTAGTAGCTGGTACTATAGGCATGAGCCACAGCACCTGGCCTTATTTTTAATTTTTCAATACAAACACTGAAGACTAAATATTTCCCTCTAAGGACCGCTTAAACTGTACCCCACAAGTGTTTCCAATACTATTGTTTAGACCACAGTTGAGATTGCTGGTGTATATTGGTTTATGGCAAGTAAACTAAATTTGTTAGCACTTACTAACTATATGTGACTATGATAATCACTTTAGGAAGTGAAGAATCTGCAAGAGATGCTGCTCACATCCTTCCTCCTACCCATTAGGTAAAGTAAACCTATTGCATATTTTAGTTGTGGCTCATTTCCTCAAAGTTGTACAAACCTAATAATGTTCCCTGTTATAAGGATCTTAGAATCAATAAGGATAAGACAATGCCAATAATAAGTAGTGAAGCAAGTGACCCAAAACACGAACAATAAAGATAAACAGTCCCAGCTCCAAGATATTTACTTAAGTAGCAAGGAGTGTATCAAGGAAAACGGCAGTTTTCTTCATAAACGTACTTTTAACTTGTTCTCTACCCTCCCTTGAAGGATGAACTAAAAATTATAGCTTACTAGTAAAATGAAAAGGAAGAACTCTTTGGCCAGAAGTATTTTTGGCTCTTTGAGCCATGTGATTTGGAATGTTGTCAAGGGCAGCTTTTCATGTTTTGTGCAATTATAGTCAAGGCTGGAATCTATAATTTGTTCTAATTTTCCATGAGTATTGCCCTTGCCACCATTCACTCTCTGCTATTCCACAATTTCTAAGATCCATATTTGGGTGTATATAGTACAGGTAACTAGGCAACTTGGGAGAATTTTTTTTTTTTTTTGTCTGTTAGTGTTATGAAGATCCAGAAGAATGAGGAAGGATTGCATTCATTTATATATCATGTGTATTTATACTAGGTTGAACCATATGAAATTGCTGATCTTTGACCATTTTTATTTCACTGTATTTTTATTTATTTATTTATTTATTTATTTTTGAGACAGTTTCACTTTGTTGCCCAGGCTGGAGTGCAATGGTACGATCTCAGCTCACTGCAACCTCCGCCTCCTGGGTTCAAACAATTCTCCTGCCTCAGCCTCCTGAGTAGCTGGGATTACAGGTGTGTACCACCATGCCTGGCTAATTTTTGTATTTTTAGTAGATATGGGGTTTCACTATGTTGGTCAGGCTGGTCTCGAACTCCTGACCTCAAATGATCCACCTACCTCAGCCTCCCAAAGTGCTGGGATTACAGGCGTGAGCCACCGCACCTGGCTTATTTTATTTTTTTGTGACAGGGTCTGGCTCTGTCACCCAGGCTGGAGTGCAGTAGCAAGACCACGGCTCTCCGCAGCATTGACATTCTGGACTCAAGTGATCCTCCCACCTCAGCCTCCCAAGTAGATGGAACTACAGGTGTGACCCCACCATGCCTGGTTAATTTTAAAAAGTTTTTTTGTAGAGATGAGGTTTCATCATTTTGCCCAGGCTAGTTTTTTTTTTTTTTTTTTTTTTTTTTTTTTTTTTTTTTTTGGGG
>NC_037671.1:106136345-106183828 GCF_003255815.1 Theropithecus gelada | reverse complement strand
CTGGAGTGCAGTGGCCGGATCTCAGCTCACTGCAAGCTCCGCCTCCCGGGTTCCCGCCATTCTCCTGCCTCAGCCTCCCGAGTAGCTGGGACTACAGGCGCCGCCACCTCGCCCGGCTAGTTTTTTGTATTTTTTAGTAGAGACGGGGTTTCACCGGGTTAGCCAGGATGGTCTCGATCTCCTGACCTCGTGATCCACCCGTCTCGGCCTCCCAAAGTGCTGGGATTACAGGCTTGAGCCACCGCGCCCGGCCAGCTAGTTTTGAACTCCTGGGCTCAAGTCATCTGCCCACCTCTGCCTCCCAAGGTGCTGGGATTACAGGCATGAGGCACTGCACCAGCCTTCAACCAGGTTTTTATTTCTTTATTTTTGAGACATGGTCTCCCTCTGTTGCCCAGGCTAGAGTGCAGTGGTGCAATCATGGCTCACTGTAGCCTCTACCTTCTGGGCACAATTGATCCTCCTGCCTCAGTCTCTCGAGTAGCTGGGATTACAAGTGTGCCACCACACCTGGCTAATTTTAACCTATGACTCAACCTTGTATAATTAGAAGCAAATCCTAGGTCATGGTCATGAAAACTCCCTTTTCTGGTAAGAGAAAGAAAAAAATGGAGAAAATTAAAGTAGTTGTGTCTTATGTTGATAACTTAAAATTCAAGGCTACTAACTTTTTTCCAGTCTTCCCTTTCCCTTTCCCTTTCCCTTCCTTCCTTCTTCCTTTCTTTTTTTTTTTTTAAGCCTCTGAGGGCAGTCAGAATGTTCAACTTTTGGCCGGGCACAGTGGCTCACGCCTGTAATCCCAGCACATTGGGAGGCCAAGGCGGGCGGATCACGAGGTCAGGAGATCGAGACCATCCTGGCTAACACGGTGAAACCCCGTCTTTACTAAAAATACAAAAAAAAAAAAAAAAAAGAAAAAAAAATTAGGCGGGCGTCTTCGTGGGTGCCTGTAGTCCCAGCTACTAGGGAGGCTGAGGCAGGAGAATGACGTGAACCCGGGAGGCAGAGCTTGCAGTGAGCCGAGATCCTGCCACTGTACTCCAGCCTGGGCGACAGAGCGAGACTCCGTCTAAAAAAAAAAAATAAATAAATAAAATAAATAAATAAATAAATTAGCCGAGCATGGTGGCACAAGCAAAAACAAAACAAGCAAACAAAAAGAATGTTGAACTTTTGATAAGCAGGTTAAGTCTTAGCAGGAAATAAGCCTTTTTTTTTTTTTTGAAATGGAGTCTTGCTCCAGTTGTGCAGGTTGGAGTACAGTGGCGTGATCTCAGCTCACGGCAACCTCTACCTCCCAGGTTCAAGCAATTCTCCTTCCTCAGCCTCCTGAGTAGCTGGGATTACGGGTGTGCACCACTATGCCCGGCTAATTTTTGTATTTTTGGTAGAGATGGAGTTTCTCCCTATTGGCCAGTCTGGTCTCGAACTCCTGACCTCATGATCCACCCACCTTGGCCTCCCAAAGTGTTGGGATTACAGGTGTGAGCAACCGTACCTGGCCAGATTTTCTTCTTTCTTGACAGGAAATGATGATGCTATTTAGCAGAATAGCCTTTGAGAAGTTTTGGTAGCAAAGTGAGTGTCCTGCCAGGGGGCTGTGAGGCTCTGAGGAAAAAGCTGTCCCTCTGTGCACAGGCATGCTCTTGGCTGGTACACTCTCCACCAGGGTACCTGGCCAGGTAACTGGAATCAGTTGAAAGACTTTAGATATTTGCCCTGGATCATGTTGCTGGCAGCAGCCACTGCTCACCACGCTGCCCTTGCTGCACTTCTGTGCGGGGTGAAGTGGGGTGACAATGAGAAAACACATCAACACGTCTATATAACACAGGAGTCCCCAATCCCTGGGCCATAGACATGTACTGCTCTGTGGCCTGTTGGGAACCGAGCTGCACAGCAGGAGGTGAGCAGTGGGTAAGTGAGCATTACTGCCTGAGCTCTGCTTCCTGTCAGATCAGCAGAGGCATGAGATTCTCATGGGAGTGCAAACTGTCGTGAACTGCGCATGCGAGGGATCTAGGTTAGCACTCCTTATGAGAATCTCAATAATGCCTGATGATCTGAGGTCGAACAGTTTCATCCCAAAATGATCCCCAACCCTGTGGAAAAATTGTCTTTCAGGAAACTGGTCCCTGGTGCCAAAAAGGTTGGGGACTGCTGATATAACATATAACTGTGTATGTATATGTTTGCATATAGATGTGTGTGTGTGTATATATATGTAAGCATATAGCATGTAGGTGCAAAAGTAATTGCGCACACACACACACACACACACAGATATATGTATTTTGAGACGGAGTCTCTCTGTGTCGCCCGGGCTAGAGTGCAGTGACACGATCTCAGCTCCTTCTGCCTTGACTTCCCAAAGTGCTGGGATTTTGGGCATGAGCCACGACGCCTGGCCTTCTTTTTGAAAAGGGCATCTCTTATTTCTGAATGATTGGAGAGGTTTCAGTTGTGAGTAACTGTGTCAGACAGATATTGCTTTTAATTCTGATGGATTAATAACAGGCATCTAATTCATTCTAGGTCACTAATATTTAGGGCAAGCATAAAAATGGAGGCACATTCCAAGTATGTAAATGCTATAAATCAAGTTAACAGCTGTTAAAATATAATTTGTCTTTGTAAATTGATAAATATAACTTTATAATGGGCCAGGCATGGTGGCTCATGCCTGTAATCCCAGCACTTTGGGAGGCTGAGATGGGTGGATCACTTGAGGTCAGGAGTTTGAGACCAGCCTGGCCAACAACGTGAAACGCTGTTTCTACTAAAAATACAAAAATTAGCTGGGCATGCTAGTGTGCACCTGTAATCCCAGCTACTCAGGTGGCTGAGGCACAAGAATCGCTTAAACCAGAGAGACGGAAGTTGCAGTGAGCAGAGTGTAGTGGAGCCGCTGCACTCCAGCCTGGCTGACAGAGTGAGACTGTCTCAAAATTTAAAAAAACACTCCCTCCCAAACCAAACCAAACAAAAAAACTTTTAAAAGCCACTTTATAATAACAAAATAGAATGTGTTAACTTTTTTTTTTTTAAGAGAGAGGGTCTGGCTCTGTCACCCAGGTTGGGGTGCAGTGCATGATCACAGCTTACTGCAGCCTCTAACTCCTGGGCTCAAGTGATTCTCCTGCCTCAGCCTCCTGAGTAGCTGGAATTACAGACACACTCCACCATGCCTGGTTTATTTTAAAATTTTTTGTAGAGACAGGATTTTGCTATGTTGTCCAGGCTGGTCTTGACCTCCTGGCTTCAAGTGATTCTCTCTTTTGAGCCTCCTAAAGTGTTGGGATTGCAGGTGTGAGCCACAGCACCAGGCCTAAAATGTGTTTAAAACGATGGCATTGGCTGGGCGCGGTGGCTCATGCCTGTAGTCCCAGCACATTGGGGAGACCCAGGTGGGTGGAACACTTGAGGTCAGGAGTTTGAGACCACCCTGGCCAACATGGCAAAATGCCGTTTCTATTAAAAATACAAAAATTAGCTGGGTGAGGTGGTGTGCGCCTGTAATCTCGGCTACTTGGGAGGCTAAGGCAGGAGAATCGCTTAAACTTAGGGGAGCAGAAGTTGCACTGAGCTGAGATGGCGCCACTGCACTTCCAGCCTGGGCAACAGAGCAAGACTCTGTCTCTAAATAAATAAATAAATAAATAAATAAATAAATAAAATGATGGCTTTTTTTTATTGACAGAAATTTGCTGAACTATCTGATATTATTAAATCTAATTATTATTGCCTATATGTCTGAGCATTCTGTTAATGGGCTACTGATGTCTGGATGAAACAAAAAGACATACATAGCTCATATATGTTTTCGTAATTTTTTTTTTTTGAGACAGAATTTCACTCTTGGTGCCCAGGCTGGAATGCAATGGCGCCATCTCAGCTCACTGCAACCTCTGCCTCCCAGGTTCAAGCGATTCTCCTCCCTCAGCCTCCTGAGTAGCTGGGATTACAGGCACCGGCCACCACGCCTGGCTAATTTTTTGTATTTTTAGTAGAGACAGGGCTTCACCATGTTGGCCAGGCTGGTCTCGAACTCCTGACCTCAGGTGATCCACCTGCCTCGGCCTCCCAAAGTGCTGGGATTATAGGCCTGAGTCACTGCGCCCAGCCTGTTTTCATAAATTTATTTTTCTTACCTTCATTTCTGCAGAATCATTATGTTGTTATAATCAATATTTTTGGCAATGACCTAAAGAAACAAAGAAACAAGGAACATGCTGGGCGAGGTGGCTCACGCCTGTAATCCCAGCACTACAGGAGGCCAGGAGAATCGCTTGAACCCAGGAGGTGGAGGTTGCAGTTAGCTGAGGTTGTGCCACTACACTCCAGTCTGGGCGACAGAGCAAAACTCCGTCTCAAGAAAAAAAAAAAAAAGAAACAAAGAACATACACTTGTATCCAAATATTAGTTGGGTAGGTTTTCTTTTTCTTTTTTTTTTTTTTTTTTGAGACAGGGTCTTGCTTCATTGCCCAGGCTGAAGTGCAGCAGCACAATATCAACTCAACCTCCGCTTCTTGGGCTCAGGCTAAATAGGTTTTCATTTAAAATATATATTAAAATAAACAATACAAACAGTAAATTTATTTTTATTTATTTAGGTTTTTGAGACAGGGTCTTACTCTGTCACCCAGCCTGGAGTGCAGTAGTAAAACTATGGCTCACTGCAGCCTTGAACTCCTAGGCTCAAGCAATTCTCCCATCTCAGACTCCTAAGTAGCTGGGACTACAAGTGCCACTACCAAGCCCGGTTAATTTTTTTTTTTTTTTTTTTTTTTGAGACAGAGTCTCGCTGTGTTGCCTAGGCTGGAGTGAAATGGAGCAATCTTGGCTCACTGCAACCTCCGCCTCCTGGGTTCAAGTGATTCCTGTGCCTCAGCCTCTTGAGTAGCTGGGATTACAGGTGTGTGCCATCATGACTAGCTAATTTTTGTAGTTTTAGTACAGATGGGATTTCACCTTGTTGGCCAGGCTGGTCTAGAACTCCTGAGCTCAACTGATCTGCCAACCTCAGTCTCCCAAAGTACTGTGATTACAGGCCTAAGCCACCATGCCCTGCCCCCAGTTAATTTTTTTTTTTTTTTTTTTTTTGAGACAGAGTTTCTCTCTTGTTGCCCAGGCTGGAGTGCAATGGCGTGATCTCAGCTCACCGCAACCTCTGCCTCCTGGGTTCAAGCGATTCTCCTGCTTCAGCCTCCCAAGTAGCTGGGATTACAGGCATGTGCCACCACGCCCAGCTAATTTTTGTATTTTTAGTAGAGACGGGGTTTTACCATATTGGTCAGGCTGGTCTTGAACTCCTGACCTCGTGATCTGCCCACTGCAGCCTCCCAAAATGCTGGGATTATATGCATAAACCACTGTGACTGGCCCACAGGAATATACTTTACTCAATTGTTAAAAGCTGTAAATAGCTGAAAAGTTTCCTTGACTCTGAAAAAACAAAGGATCAGCAACGTTTTAAGCAAAGTTTAAAAAATTACTTTCGACTTCTTCAGTTTAGTTCATGCAGTTAAATTCTGATTGATATTCATGAACATTTCAGCTCTCCATGAGTCTTGGAAGTTTTTTCCTCTATTCTAATGTTACAATTTCCAAAGTTATCAGAAACGTGCATTTAATAATATCTGTCAGCTGGGCTCAGTGCCTCACGCTTGTAATCCCAGCACTTTGGAAGGCCCAGGTGGGCAGATCATCTGAGGTCGGGAGTTTGAGACCAGCCTGACCAACATGGAGAAACCCCGTGTCTACTGAATACAAAATTAGCCGGGCATGGTGGTGTATGCCTGTAATCCCAGCCACTCGGGAGGCTGAGGCAGGAGAATTGCTTGGACCCAGGGAGTGGAGGTTGTGGTGAGCTGAGATCGTGCCACTGCACTCCAGCCTGGGCAACAAGAGTGAAACTCCATCTCAAATTAGAAAAAAAAAAAAAAAAGAATATCTGTCAAAGACCTGTAGTTTATTATAAACCACCTTCTAAAGGGGATTAAAACAAGACAACAATTGACTGTGGATGACAAAAAGTCCTAGGACAGCCACTATTACAGTCACAAGTTACTGAGAAATTGTGGTCACTTCTGTGGTATACAACAATTTCACATAACAATTATAATTATTAATAACATACACTAAGTCATATTGGAATTATAGGAGTTTTTAAAATAATTTTGCAACACATACTAATAACACATTTAGACAAATACAGCCCCAAGTAAGCAAAACACCATTTCATATTTGATAATGCTTCCTGTATGATTTTTATACCAAATAAGCCAAATGTCACTGTTGCATTAATGCATTATTGATGTAAAACGCAATTCTTGATAAAACCTTATAGATAAATGTAGCCATTTTTATTTAGTTTGACCACAAGGTAAGATTTTCATAGCCTTTTATAACCCTTTACAACTTTTATTAAAGAGCAGATCATAGGCAGGTTTTGCCTAAGAAAAATCTGTTGTGCTTTTATTCCAATGTTTAATTTACAGCAAAATTGAATACCCTTTAATTTTAGCCAATATGTTCACACACAGAACTTTTTTGCAATTAATTTTTTTTCACGAATCTTCCATAACTTGTTTAAACCTTTAGATTTTTCCTATCTCGCTCAAAACAATTCTTTAACCCTTTAATCTAGGCAAAAAAAGAAAAAAAAAAATCAACATTCCCATGACTTCTTATCTTTTACCAAAAACACATTTCACTTTTTTTTTTTTTTTTGAGACGGAGTTTCACTCTTGTTGCCCAGGCTGGAGTGCAGTGGCCAGATCTCAGCTCACCGCAACCTCCGCCTCCCACGTTCAAGCAGTTCTCCAGGTTCAAGCCTCCTGAGTAGCTGAGATTACAGGCATGCACCACCACGCCCGGCTAATTTTGTATTTTTGTTAGAGATTGGGATGCTCCATGTTGAGGCTGGTCTTGAACTCCTGACCTCAGGGGATCCACCCGCCTCGGCCTCCCAAAGTACTGGGATTACAGGCGTGAGCCACCGTGCTGGCCACATTTCACTTTTTTTACACATCTTGCACGTATAACTGTTTTTTTAGTAGTCCCAAATATATGTTACACTGTTAACTCTTAGTAACTTTTACTTTTGGTGAAAACCTTGGTAAGTTCAGAATTTTTTTTTTTTAGACAGAGTCTCGCTTCATCGCCAGGCTGGAGTGCAGTGGCTCAATCTCGGCTCACTGCAACCTCAGCCTCCTGGGTTCAAGCAATTCTCCTGCCTCAGTCTCCCGAGTAGCTAGGACTACAGGTGCGCGCCATCATGCCCAGCTAATTTTTGTGTTTTGAGTAGAGACAGGGTTTCACCATGTTGGCCAGGATGGTCTCGATCTCTTGACCTCGTGATCCACCTGCCTCAGACTCCCAAAGTGCTGGGATTACAGGAGTGAGCCACTGAG
This sequence comes from Theropithecus gelada, assembly GCF_003255815.1. Classification (NCBI taxonomy): domain Eukaryota; kingdom Metazoa; phylum Chordata; class Mammalia; order Primates; family Cercopithecidae; genus Theropithecus; species Theropithecus gelada. The sequence goes on along the minus strand of NC_037671.1, from coordinate 106,176,412 downwards.
CCAGTCGAATTCAGAATTTTAATTATGTGCTAGGTATGGAGCCTATGACAGCAGACAGAAGTGCAGATAAGGTCTGACTTTTTTCATTGTCTAACTTCATGTGTCCCAGGCTTTATCTGGCTATAAAGCAGGAAAGTTGTACAGTTAAGAGTCCTAATGGCATTTTATGAAGCATTTAGGAGACCCAGGAACATTTTAATTATACATTTCTTGCATAAATTCCCTTTTTTTTTTTTAAAAGCAACCGGTCATTTTACTTTAGGACAAGTATTTACCATACAACCTCCTTTCTTATATAAAATCTCTTCTTTTTTTTCTTTTTCTTTTTCTTTTCTTTTTTTTGAGACAGAGTCTCACTCTATGGCCCAGGCTGGAGTGCAGTGGCCCGATCTTGGCTCACTACAACCTCCACCTCCCAGGTTCAAGCGATTCTCCTGCCTCAGCCTCCTGAGAAGCTGAGATTACAGGTGCCCAACACCACTCCCGGCTCATTTTTGCATTTTTAGTAGAGATGGGGTTTTGTCATGTTGGCCAGCTAATCTAAAACTCCTGACCTCAAGTAATCCACCCTCCTCGGCTTCCTAAAGTGCTGGGATTATGAGTGTGAGCCACCACACCTGGCCTTAAAATCTCTTTTCTTTATAACTTTCTTTGCATAGCTAGGGGACATGGCTAATTCCACATATCCCAGTCTTTATCTAGAATCTAATACTCCAAAGTAGGTAAATTGAACAATTTTCAAAAGACAAAGAAGCACTTTATGACCTTAAAGCATTTAGTAAACTTAATATCTGACTTGCGTAATTTAAACCAAATGCTTACTTTTTTTTTTTTTTTGAGATGGAGTCTTGCTTTGTCGCCCAGGTGGAGTACAGTGGCGCGATCTCGGCTCACTGCAACCTCTGCCTTCCAGGTTCAAGCAAGTCTCCTGCCTCAGCCTCCTGAATAGGTTGGATTATAGGCGCCTGCCACCATGCCCAGCTAATTTTTGTATTTTTAGTAGAGACGGGGTATCACCATGTTGGCCAGGCTGGTCTTGAACTCCTAACCTCAGCTGATTCACCCGCCTCGCCCTCCCAAAGTGCTGAAATTATAGGTGTGAGCCACTGTGCCCGGCTGATATTTTTATTTTATCAATAATCTTTAAAACTCTCTTTATTTCCCAAAGATTATTTAAGTCACATGAACTAAAAGACATTACACTTTTTACTTTTCTTACAAAATATTTGATTTAAGCTCTTATTATTTTAAAATCAATTAGTTAAGTTCTTTCATATATAAACATCACACACATAATACATATAAATACACAGACAGACGATAAATGACTCATCCCCTAAGCTGGGAATTGAACCCTGAACCCAGGCCGCCATTGTGAAAAGAGAAAGTGTAGCCACATGGCTAGAGGGTCAAGCTCCCAAGGACATACAAGACAAGAAGGAAACCTCATCCATATTTTGGGGGGACCTGCAGCAACCTTTGTAACTGGCCAGTTTGCTAGGCCATCTTGAAAAGTAGGCTTACAGGTATCCTAAAAGCCTGTGTTCTATCCTAAGGTACCCCTCGTTATGACAGAACAATACAGAAAGACACACGAAGCACACTAGATTCACTACAGCTTACGACTAGCTTCACAATTTTTTTTTCTGATTAAAACTTTACAGGAGACAGGCCGGGTGCAGTGGCTCATGCCTGTAATCCCAGCACTTTGGGAGGCCAAGGCAGGCGGATCACCTGAGGTCAGGTGTTCGAGACCAGCCTGGCCAACATGGCAAAACCCCATCTCTACTAAAAATACAAAAAATTATTCAGGCGTGGTGGTGGGTGCCTGTAATCCCAGATACTCTGGAGGCTGAGGCAGGAGAGTTGCTTGGACCTGGGAGGAGGAGGTTGTGGTGAGCCAAGATCGCGCCATTGCACTCCAGTCTGGGCAACAAGAGTGAAACTTCGTCTAAACCCCCCCCCCCAAAAAAAACCCTAAAAAACCAACTTTACAGGAGATAAACAGTGATTTTTGTATCATTATTCAATCAGTTTGCACAGAGACAGAAAGAGGAAAGCATTGCCTGAGGTCGAATGGGGAAGGCCAGACGCTCAGTGAGGCCAGAGAAAGACCTACCCCTTGCAGCGACACTGAAAAGTTCAGGCGGCCACTTGTTGGCTGTGAAGGGATCTTTTCCAGCAGTCCCATTGGCTCTCAAGTTTCTCCTTTTAGGAAGGAAAAAGCTCCCCATGTCCCACGATCCTGTACATGCCTAATCCTGTCACCCACAGCCATCACCAAAAAGGGCAAGACAAATTAATTCAAAAAGAAGGGCAGTTAACATCCCATAGTGCCAAACCCGTTCTTAGCCGAAAGGGACTTTACCGAGAGGTGCTTTACTGAGAGGGACTTTTAACTCCCTAAATCTTAGAAGGGATTCTAACTTTCCTAAATCGGGCCTCTAACCCAAGGTTGGTCAAGCGTCCTTGCCTATTATTATTATTATTATTATTATTATTATTATTATTATTTTGAGACAGAGTCTCGCCCTGTTGCCCAGGCTGGAGTGCAGTGGCGCGATCTCGGCTCACTGCAACCCCCACCTCCCAGGTTCAAGCAAGTCTCCTGCCTCAGCCTTCCGAGTAGCTGGGATTACAGGAATGTGCCACCAACGCCCAGCTCATTTTTTTGTATTTTTAGTAGAGATGTGGTTTCACCATGTTGGCCAGACTGGTCTTGAACCCCTGACCTCGAATGATCCGCCCGCCTTGGCCTCCAAAAGTGCTGGGATTACAGGCGTGAGCCACTGCGCCTGGCCAGTGTTTTGTGCTGACCTGTATTTTGTGCTGACCTCCTCTCTCATCCTGTAAGTTAGAATGCCTAACCCTTTGTGAATGCAGCCAAGTAGGTCGTAGCCTTATTTTACCCGGCTCTATTTCAAAATGGAGTTGCTCTGGTTTAAATGCCTCTGACAGGTGCATTGGCTCTCTAGTGGCACAGGTGTGAAAGCTCAGAGAAAGGCCCTACTTGGGTGGGTCTAAAGCAGCGTGGATTTGCCTATACTATGGGTCTGGAATTTGGTTTATCATAAACGTATTGCCCAAGTTCCAGGTGATAAATAAAATATTAGTTTCTTAGAATTGTTTGGTAAAAGGTGAGTACTCAGTGGGGGCAGAGTGATGGTGTCATGCCATCATGATACTCTTTGTATTACATAATTTTAAAGATCATGTGCCTCTTTCTGCTGCAAGAATTTAATGACATTTTAATTTTTTAAAATTTATTTTTATTTTTATTTTTTGAAATGGAGTCTCGCTCTGTCACCCAGGCTGGAGTGCAATGGCATAGTCTTGGTTCACTGCAACCTCTGCTCCCGGGTTGAAGCGATTCTCCTGCCTCAGCCTCCTGAGTAGCTGAGATTACAGGTGCGTGCCACCACATCTGGCTATTTTTTGTATTTTTGTAGAGATGTGATTTCACCATGCTGGGCAGACTGGTCTTGAACTCCTGACCTCAGGTGATCCGCCTGCCTTGGCCTCCCAAAGTGCTGGGATTACAGGTGTGAGCCACCACACCTGGCCATTTAATGATATTTTTATTATGAGCAAAGACATTTTTGTAACTACACCATCCTTCCCATTACCTTGTTATCATATAGAATCAAATTAGGCACTATCATTTCTTCACCCTAGTTCAAATAACATTATTTTGCTTATTTATTGTTTGTTTGTTTGTTTGTTTGTTTATTTTAGAGACAGTCTTGCCATGTTGCCCAGGCTGGTCTCCAACTTCTAGGCCCAAACAATCCTCCTGCCTTGGCCTCCCAAACTGTTGGGATTAAAATTGTGAGCCACCACACTCAGCCAAGTTTCAAAGAATATTTTGTCAATCTTATATTTCATCTGACCATTGTTCACTGATTAAGATTTAGGCAATGGGTTTCTTTTTTTGAGATGGAGTCTCGCTCTGTCACCAGGCTGGAGAGCAGTGGCAAGATCTCGGCTCATTGCAACCTCCACCTCCCGGTTCAAGTGATTCCCCTGCCTCAGCCTCATGGGTAGATGGGACTACAGGTGTGCACCACCACACCCAGCTAATTTTTGTATTTTTAGTAGAGACGGGATTTCACCATGTTGGCTAGAATGGTCTCGATTTCTTGACTTTATAATCTGCCTGCCTCAGCCTCCCAAAGTGCTGGGATTACAGGCGTGAGGCACTGCGCCTGGCCAGGAGTTTCTTTATTCCATTTCAGCAGGGCCAGAAATGTCCATGCAGGCCTTGGTGTGTGATGGGACAGACAGTTGTCTAAGGGCTGCACTGAGGCACAATGAATGCAAGTTCTTCCCATATCCGAGTCAGGGATTTTCTGGGAAACAGTAGGGGACAACAACTTTCATAAATGTATATGCTTATGTACACTGAATTTATATGATTATGTACATATATAATTATGTACATATTTGATTGTGTACACTGAGAAGATTAAGCCAACTCTTTCAAACTCGTGGGGTTTACTTCTTGAAATTGAAAGGCCTCAGAGATAAGCCTCAGAATCAAGGTCCCTCTCTGACTTTTCCCAGCCTTTCTGTCTCTTTGATCCTCTTTCTTTCCCAGGAACTCTCTCTGGAATTTCCTTATCTGACTAACAAAGCTTCTTTCCAAAATAAATGTAGTTGTCCTAAGACCCCTCTTCCTAGGAATCTCATCAGATAACCAGGAACGATCAACCACCAGAGAATAGAAGAGACTGGGAGTCACCCAGATAGACTTTTCATCTATTTTTATTTTATTATGTAAATTTTAAATTATTACTTTTTTTTTTTTTTTTTTTTTTTGAGATGGAGACTTGCTCTGTTGCCCAGGCTAGAGTGTGCAGTGGCGCAATCTCAGCTCACTGCAACCTCTGCCTCCTGGGTTGAAGCGATTCTCCTGCCTCAGCCTCCCGAGTAGCTGGGATTACACGTGCCTGGCTCATTTTTGTATTCTTAGTAGAGACGGGGTTTCACCATCTTGGCAAGGCTGGTCTCAAACTCCTGACCTTGTGATCCACCGGCCTCAGCCTCCGAAAGTGCTGGGATTGCAGGGGTGAGCCACCGAACAAGGTGGAGCTTTTAACTATTCTTCTGACAGCAGCCCTGAGAGATTACCTGGGAGACTTTATCTGCCTAATAAGACAACATTGACAGCCCATGTGGTGGTTCACGTGCGTGCGTAATCCCAGCACTTTGGGAGGCTGAGGCAGGTGGATCACCTGAGGTCAGGAGTTCGAGACCAGCCTGGCCAACATGGTGAAACCCTGTCTCTACTAGAAATACAAACATTAGCCAGGCATTGTGGCGCGCACCTGGGGAGGTGCTACTGGGGAGGCTGAGGCAGGAGAATGGCGTGAACCCGGGAGGTGGAGGTTGCAGTGAGCCGAGATCATGCCACTGCACTCCAACCTGGATGACGCTGTGAGAATGTCTCAAAAAAAAAAAAAAAAAAAAAAAAAAAAGACAACGCTTGTTCACAGTGATAGTCCACCCCTCACCTTCCTGCCGCCTTCCCCAGTCCTCAAAGGAACTTTGTTCCCAGCCATTGTTCTTTGGCTCATTCATTTCCTCTGGAAATCATTTACTCCTGCAACCCTTGTCTCTTTTCCCACGGAGAAGACTATAAGCAGGTGGGCCTCATTGGGTTACTGGGTAATCACAGTCCTGTGATTTTCTTCTATGCACGTTAAGTAAATTTCGTATGGCCTTTTTCTCCTGTTTTTCTGCGTTTCGTCAGTTTATGTTCTGCAAACCTTCAGAGAGGAAGATTTCCCTCTGCCCTCAGTGTGGCAACAGCCCTGACTGGCACAATGCTGCTGCCTTGCTTTTGACGCCCCCCCCCCCACACCCCCGACTCCCCCTTTCTGCTCTGTGGAACGCCTCCAGCCCCTGCTAATGCTGACTTGCCCATGGCAGAATGTCACCTCAGGTTGGGGGCCTTTCAAAATGCAACCCCAGACAGCTCTCCTGGGAGCCCATGTCTGGAACGTAGAGCTGAGCGTCTCTGGCTGACGCTGGAGGATGGGCAGGCTGCCCATGATGCAGTCCCTTTCCTGCTCTGCCACAGCCTTGACCTTTAAATTTCTCATTCTCTTTTCTTCTTCCACTAAGCTCTAAGAGATAAGTGTTTGTCTCTCCCGGTGTTCCCCTAAAAGCACCTCTCACTGGACTGGGGTGAGGAGAAAGCGCCTTCGCTCTGCAGTTCCTGCAGGGGGCGCTTGGCACCTCACTTTGGAACCGGAGAACTTGTTTTTTTGAAGGTCTTTGAGCTTCGGTTGAATGGAGACAGAAAGGACGTCCATGTTCACATCCTATTACAGACTCCAGCATAAATATGATCATTTTCATTTTACAGGAGGCTCAGAAAGGCAAGTCTGTGGTGGAAGTGGTTGAGCTGAAATCTGAGCTCAGGTTTGCTTGGTCCTGTGGGTTATAGGAGAGACAGAAATGATATGCCCCGTTGTACCCAGGGTGCCCACATCTGAGGCTCTAAGACAAATAAAAAATTACCACCGTAGTGGAAAGATTAAATTCCCATGTACAACCAAATCAAAATCTTCATATACAGTTAGAATCAAACACAAATTTCAGAAAAATGACCCACATACATTTCAGTTTATTAGTGAGTGAAGATGTGTTTTAGAAACTGGTTATATAAATAAAAAAACCACCATCCAAGGGCTCTAAGATTAGCCAGGAGGCTTAATAGTATCCTAATTTAAGAGTTACTTGAAGATATTTTCTAAGATTGCTGTTTCTGTTGAGATGTAAAATGGCTCTTAGCCTAGGATGTTAAATTCAAGGTAAAGTGAATAGGCAGAGTTAGAGTAAAAGGAGGCCTTCCTCTCATTGTGCTTGAATTCTGGTGGTTCCTGTGTAGAAATTCATTTGCTGAGTACTTATTATCAACTAGGCACTTTACTAGGCACTGGGGAAAGGAAGATGAACATGATGTGGTTCCCTTCTTTAAGGAGCTCAGCTAGTGAGGAAAAAGCTGCAATCCCTGTTACATGTACAATGACAGAGGAAAGCTTGGGGACTTGGGGGATGCAGGGGCGGACACTTCAGAATGGCCCTAACCAAGGCTGAAGGGTAAGGGATGGCTTTCCAAGGGTATGACACTAATCTGGGTCCTGAGAAATACATAGGAGTCATCCAAGCAAAGAAAGATCTTGGCTTATGTTCTTCCTTGTGTTGTGCTGGGCCCCCAAATGGGCAAACTGGGAAGGCACAGTCACCAAGAGACTGAAGAAAAGACCTGGAGACAGTGCATAAGACATAGAGTTTAGGCCAGATGCGGTGGCTCACGCCTGTAATCCCAGCACTTTGGAATGCTGAGAGGGGAAGATCACCTGAGATCGGGAGTTTGAGACCAGCCTGATCAACATGGAGAAACCCCGTCAACCCCGTCTCTATTAAAAATACAAAATTGGCCAGGTGCGGTGGCTCAAGCCTGTAATCGCAGCATTTTGGGAGGCTGAGACGGGCGGATCACGAGGTCAGGAGATCGAGACCATCCAGCTAACATGGTGAAACCCCGTCTCCACTAAAAAATACAAAAAACTAGCTGGGCGAGGTGGCAGGCGCCTGTAGTCCCAGCTACTCGGGTGGCTGAGGCAGGAGAATGGCATGAACCCGGGAGGCAGAGCTTGCAGTAAGCTGAGATAGCGCCATTGCACTCCAGCCTGGGCGACAGAACAAGACTCCGTCTCAAAAAAAAAAAAAAAAAAAAAAAAAAAGACAAGGTAGTCTTGTTCATTCGGAATATATGGTTTTTACGTTTGTTTGTTTTGCTTTGTTTTATTGTTATTGAGACAGGTTGTTCTGCCCCCCGGGCTGAAGTGCAGTGGCACAATCAGAGCTCACTGCAGCCTTGATCTCCTGAGCTCAAGCAGTCCTCGCATCTCAGCCTCCCAAATAGCTGGGACTACAGGCATGAGCCACCATGTCTGGTCGAGGTCTCGTTATGTTGCCCAGGCTGGTCTCGAACTAATGGATTCAAGCGATCTTCCTGCCTTGACCTCCCAAAGTGGTAGAATTACAGGCGGGAGCCACCATGCCTGGCCAGAACATATGTTTTTAAGAGGAGGAATGAGAGGTTGAGAGACATGTTAGGAAGCAACTGCAAAAGTATTCAAATAAGCCTGGCTGAGCTGGCTCATGCCTATAATCTCAGCATTTCGGGAAGCTGAGATGGGAGGAATACTTGAGTCCAGGAGTTTAAGACCAGCCTGGGCAACATAGGAGACCCTATCTCTGCAGAAAAAAAAAAAAAAAAAAAATTAGCCAGGCATAGTGGCACATGCCTGTGGTCCCAGCTACTTGGGAGGCTCAGATGGGAGGATTGCTTGTGCCTGGGGAGTTGAGGCTGCAATGAGCTGTGATCACGCCACTGCACTCTAGCCTTTGTGACAGCGCAAGACCCTGTCTCAAAAAAAAAAAAATTAAAATATGATAGAATAATAATTGAAGCCTAAGACAACAGAAAAGAACTATTTAAAAAATGATTGCAGCAAGGTGCGGTAGCTCACGTCTGTAATCCCAACACTTTGGGAGGCTGAGGTGGGTGGATCATGAAGTCAGGAGATCGAGACCATCCTGACTAACACGGTGAAATCCCGTCTCTACTAAAAATACAAAAAAATTAGCTGGGCGTGGTGGCGGGCGCCTGTAGTCCCAGCTACTTGGGAGGCTGAGGCAGGAGAATGGCGTGAACCCGGGAGGTGGAGTTTGCAATGAGCAGAGATTGCGCCACTGCACTCCAACCTGGGCGACAGAGCGAGACTCCATCTAAAAAAAAAAAAAAAATGATTGCAGGGCTGGGTGTGGTGGCTCACACCTGTAATCCTAGCACTTTGGGAGGCCAAGGTGGGCAGATCACCTGAGGTCAAGAGTTTGAGATCAGCCTGGCCAACATGGTGAAACCATGTCTCTACTAAAAATACAAAAATTAGCCGGACCTGGTGGTGCTCACCTGTAATCCCAGCTACTTGGGAGGCTGAGATAGGAGAATCGGTTGAACCCAGGAGGTGGAGGTTGCAGTGAGCCAAGATTGCGCCACCGCACTCCAGCCTGGGTGACAGAGCGAGACTTTGCCTCAAAAAAAAAAAAAAAGACCGCAAACGGAAGCAAAGATGCATGAGGATGAAGACACTGCAACATTCAATGCTTGAACAACTAAAATAGGAGAAGCAGCATGTTTATGAAAGGAAAGGGGACACTTGCTGTTAGAGAATGTTGAGCTGAGGATGAAAGGGGAATATCAGAGAGAAACATCCAGGAGGCAGGTGGTGACATGGAGCTGGAAATTCCAATGAGAAGCTGGCACAGGTTTTTGGGCTGTCCTTAGAGAGGTGACAGGAGAAAGCATGAGAAGAGAGACAGGAATATGTCACGTGGACAATGGAAGCAAGTGCAGACCTGTATATGTAATTAATACTTGCTTTTTTTTATTTAAAATTTTTATTTTTATTTATTTATTCTTTTTAAATAGAGATGCAGTTTTGCCATGTTGCCCAGGCTGGTTTTGAACTCCTGGGCTTAAGCAATCTGCCTGCCTTAGCCTCCTAAAGTGTTGGGATTATAGGCGTGAGCCACTGCACCCAGCCAATACTTGAATTGAGTTTGGGGTGGTACAGGAAGAGCTGGGAAGAACTAGAGTGAGCCACTGGCTTCGGGGTGATGCTCAGGTTTTAGTGAGGAATGAGGTCCATCTGCAGACTCCTCCTCAGACTGCCAGTCAACCTCAGGGGGCAGATCCTCCCTCCACAGGGGTTTCTCACATAATCAGTCAAGTGGGAAACTGGAGAATTGCTTGGAAAATATCCCCATCTGTGTCCCTGCTCTGAGCCTCCTGTTACTGGTAAAATGGCATGCAGGGAAAAGGATCAATTCTTTCTGTTGACTGGCCTAGAGTGGTCCTGCTATGACTCAAAAGGAAAGGTGTAAGAATATTTACCAAGATGTCTTCCTGGGAGCCCTCTGATGTTACAGTCACCCGACCTTTCTGTAAATGGCCTTTATTTAACTATTTCTCTCAGCCTACAGGACTTGCCCATTAAGTCAGGGAAAGTATAAAGTAGAATTGTGAAAATAAATGCAAAGCCTATTTTCCAGCCTCTGCTTGGATCCAGATTTAAAATAATACTGGCCAGGTGTGGTGGCTCACGCCCGTAATCCTAGCACCTTGGCAGGCCAAGGTGGGCAGATCACCTGATGCTGGGAGTTTGAGATCAGCCTGGCCAACATGGTGAAACCCTGTGTCTACTAAAAATACAAAAATTAGCCGGGTGTAGTTGTGCATGTCTGTAATCCCAGCTACTCGGGAGCCTGAAGAATGAGAAACACTTTAATCCGGGAGGTGGAGGTTGCAGTGAGCCGAGACTGTGCCACTGCACTCCAGCCTGCGTGACGGGAGTGAGACTCCATCTCAAAAATAAATAAAAATAAAATAATACCAATACATTCTTTATCTATTAGAGATGATGAGGCTTGGTATGGTGGCTCACATCTGTAATTTTAGCACTTTGGGATGCCCAAACAGGTGGATCTCTTGAGCCCAGGAGTTCAAGACAAGCCTAAGAAATATAGAGAGACTCCGTCTCTGCAAAAAATACAAAAATTCACCAGGTATGGTGGTACATGTCTGTAGTTCTAGCTACTGGGAGGCTGAGGAGGGAGGATCACTTGAGCCTGGGAGGTGGAGGTTGCAGTGAGCCAAGATCGTGCCACTGCACTCCAATCTGGCTGACAGAGGGAGATACTGTTTCAAAAATAAAACAAACAATAGGCTGGGCACGGTGGCTCATGCCTGTAATCCCAGCACTTTGGGAGGCTGAGGTGGGCGGATCACCAGGTCAGGAGATCGAGACCATCCCGGCTAACATGGTGAAACCCCGTCTCTACTAAAAATACAAAAAACTAGCTGGGCGAGGTGGCGGGCACCTGTAGTCCCAGCTCCTCGGGAGGCTGAGGGAGGAGAATGGAGTGAACCCAGGAGGCGGAGCTTGCAGTGAGCCGAGATCGCGCCACTGTACTCCAGCCTGGGCAACAGAGCAAGACTCCGTCTCAAAAAAACAGACAAAAACAAACAATAACAACAACAAAAAGGAATAATAAAATGTTCTTAACCTACCATACCTTTATGCTTCTAGTTCTTTTGAGATTGAATTCTTTATAGAGACACATGATTGCTAACACCAGTGTTTGGTGTCTGTAATTCCCCAGATCTCTGGGTTTGGTTGATACAGAGTAACACTGTTCAATATGGCAGCCACTAGCCAGTGGCTATTGAGTACTTGAAATGGGGCTGCTCTGACTTGAGATATGTTGTAAATGGAGAACACACAGAACTGTAGATCTCAAAGATTAATATGTGTATTAGACAGACTCTAAAATGACTCCCAATAATTCCTGCCTTCCGGTATTCACACCTCTGTGGAATTTCCTTCCCGAGTGTGGGCAGGAATGGCGATTTGCTTCTAATCAGTAGAATACGACAAAGATGATGGGATGTCACTTTCATGATTATGTTACATATGATTGTAGCTTCCATCTTGTTAGAAAAAATGATTATGTTACATGACTGTAGCTTCCATCTTGTTAGAAAACTTTCTCGTTTTAAAAAACATTTTTAAAAAATGTTTATATTTTATTTTTATTTATTCTTTTTTTTTTTTTTTTTTTTGAGATGGGGTCTCATTCTGTCACCCGGGATGGAGTGCAGTGGCGCAATCTCGGCTCACTGCAACTTCCGCCTCCCGGGTTCAAGTGATTCTCCTGCTTCAGCCTCCTGAGTAGCTGGGATTACAGGTGCCCACCAGTATACCCAGCTAATTTTTTGTATTTTTAGTAGAGATGGTGTTTCACCATGTTGGCCAGGCTGGTTTCGAACTCCTGACCTCATGATTCGCCCCCTTTGGCCTCCCAAAGTACTGGGATTACAGGCGTGAGCCACTGTGCTTAGCCTTTTTTTTTTTTTTTTTTTTTTGAGACAGGTTCTCACTGTCCCCCAGACTGGAGTACAGTGGCATGATCTCAGTTCATTGCAACCTCTGCCTCCTGGGTTGAAGTGATCTTCCCATATCAGCCCCCACAGTAGCTGAGACTACAGGCACATGCTCCCATGCCTGGCTAATTTTTTTTTTTTTTTGAGACAGAGTTTCAAAACTCTGTTTTGAAGAGTCTCACTTTGTCACCCAGGCTGGAGTGCTGTGGTGCAATCACAGCTCACTGTAGCCTTGAATTCCTGGGCTCAATCGATCATCCCACCTCAGCCTCCTGAGTACCTGGGACTACAGCAGTGTGCCACTGTGCCCACTTTTTAAATAATTTGTAGAAACAAGCTCTCCCTATGTTACCCAGGCTGGTCTCAAACTGCTGGGCTCAAGTGATCCTCCCGCCTTGGCCTTCCAAAGTGTTGGGATTACAGGTGTGAGCCACCATGCCCAGTGCAGACTCTATTGATTTATCCCTTGCTGGCTTCCATGAGCTAATTCACCACATAGAAAGGCCCACATGGAGGAGAACTGAGAGTGGCTTCCAGCTGACAGTCACCAGGGAAACTGAATCCTGCCGACAACCATGCAAACTTGGAAGTGGATCCTTCTCTAGTTAAGCCTCAGATGAGACCTCAGCCCTGGCTGACACCTTGATTGCAGCCTTTTGAGAGACTCTTACACAGAGGACTGAGCTAAGCTCTATCCTGATTCCTGACCCACAGAAACTGTGAGATAAGCTGCTAAGTTTGTATTAATTTATTATATACTGCAATAGATAACTAATGTTGTACCAAAAAAGAATGTAAACTATCTCATCAATAATTAATATTGATGACTTGTTGAAATAATATTTTTAATATTTGAGTTAAATACAATATTTTATCAGACTTAATTTTATCTATTTCTTTTTACTTTTTTATGTGGCTACTAGAAAATTTAAAATTTACTTATTTATTTATTTTTGAGACAGAATCTTGCTCTGTTGCCCAGGTTGGAGTGCAATGGCACGATTTCAGCTCACTGCAACCTCCACCACCCTGGTTCAAGCAATTCTCCTGTCTCAGCCTCCTCAGTAGCTGGGATTACAGGCACCCACCACCAAGCCCGGCTAATTTTTTTTTGTAGAGATGGGGTTTCACCATGTTGCCCAGGCTGATCTGGGATGCCAGAACGGCCTGGCCAACTTGGTGAAACCCTGTCTCTACTAAAAGTACAAAAATTAGCCGGGCTTGGTGGGTGATTTGCCCACCTCAGCCTCCCAAAGTGGTGGGATTACAGGCATGAGGCCCGGCGCCCAGCTGAAAATTTAAAATGTAAAATCTGTGGTTTGCATTGTATTTCTATTGGCAACACTGGTATAGATCTCCAAGGAGACAAGAATTTCATGTAGCTTATGTAGCCCAGCATACTAAAGGGAGTTGGCAATCGCATCCTTAGCATCACCTCTCACTTACTAGGGCATGCTATGCAAACAGAAACTACTCTACCACTTCTGGAAAAGAATGTTTCACTCCTTTTTAAGTTGGGTGAAGCTGTTGTTTAATCTTTTGCCCAAAGGTGAAATCTGTAGTCTTCTTACTTTTGAATACCACCTTCAGGGTTTAATTTGTTTCAGATTAACAGCAGGTGGCAGATGCAATAAAAGGGGGAAAAAATCGCAAATTAAGCATGATATTTTGAATTTCCTTATTTGCTACAGTAGCTACACATTCAGGGAATAAATGCTAATTATTTTGAATTATTTGTTTATGCATTGTCATATGTTTGCCTTTTACTGATTAATGCTCCACAACTTACATTAAATCCTTTGTGGCTAATTAATAAAGTTGTAGTGGCATGACTAGTGACTCTGAACTCTAGAGGACTCTTTTGCACAGGACCCCACTACCCCAATCCCCTGGGAATTGCTGCTGTCCAAAGCAACTGATGCTAATGTAGGTTGCTACAAGCCTCCAGTGTGTTAGAACAGAAAAAAAGTGTTGAGAATAACTTTAACTGAGACATTTGGGTGCTCAGGAAAGGGTAACTAGTTGTTGCGCCTTTAAATTTAAACCAGCATTTAAAAATAATTGTATCTTTATTTATTTATTTATTTATTTATTTATTTATTTATTTATCTTTTTGAGATGGAGTCTCACTCTATCATCAAGGCTGAAGTGCAATGGTGCAATCTCGGCTCACTGCAACCTCCGCCTTCTGGGTTCAAGCAATCCTCCTGCCTCAGCCTTCAGAGTAGCTGGGATTACAGGTGCACACCACCAAGCCTGGCTAATTTTTGTATTTTTAGTAGAGACAGCGTTTCACCATGTTGGCTAGGCTGTTCTGGAACTCCTGACCTCAGGTAATCTGCCCACCACAGCCTCCTAAAGTGCCAGGATTGCAGGCATGAGCCACCACGCCTCGCTTGTACCTTTCTTTAGAGGAGAGTTTGAGAAGTTTAGGGAAGAGTAAGGAACTTCCAGCAGCAACGCCACTCAGTATCTTCTCTATTGTCTCAAGCAATTTAGCCAGCAAAACAAAACAAGTAACTACAAAACAATACTGTTTGATATTACTTCATCCAAGTACTTTCCCAAGTGTGTATCAAACATTCCTTCACACCACATATAGAATTCTCAAGAAAGAAGAATTTTAAAGAAAATATTGCCTTCATATTATTTCTAGTGGTGCTTTTGGGCCCCTTGGAGATTGGCACACTGGGCACTGTTTGGTAATCTTCACCCTTAATTTGACTCTGGACAGTGAGGTGTGCAAGATCCTCACTCAGGTGAATCTCTCATGAACACGTTCCTTTTTTTTTTTTTTTTTGGAGACAGAATTTTGCTCTTGTTGCCCAGGCTGGAGTGCAATGGCGCAATCTCAGCTCACTGTAACCTCCACTTCCGAGGTTCAGGCAATTCTCCTGCCTCAGCCTTCCAAGTAGCTGGGATTATAGGCACACGCCAATGCACCTCGCTAATTTTGTATATTTAGTAGAGATGGGATTTCACCATGTTGGCCAGGCTGGTTTCGAACTCCTGACCTCAGGTGATCCACCTGCCTCGGCCTTCCAAAGTGCTAGGATTACAGGCGTGAGCCACTGTGCCTGGCCACATGTTTTGTTTTTCTTTTCTTTTTATTTACTTATTTTTATCCTTTTCTTTTTTGCCTCCTAGCCAGTGGATTTGAAACATTTGTTTTTTCTTTTCTATTTTAAGATTAGGTTCAGGGGATAGGTGGGCAGGTTTGTTAAATTGGGTAAACTGCTTGTTGCTGAGGATTGGCATACAAATTATCCTGTCACCAAGGTAGTGAGCCTATTATCCCATAGGTAGCCTTCTAACTCCCACCCCTCCTTCTCCTCCTCCCTCAAGCCATCCCCAGTGTCCACTCACATGGGTTTTTGTTTTGTTCTGTTGTGTTTTGTTTTTTGAGACAGAGTCTCACTCTGTTGCTGAGGTTGGAGTGCAGTTGCCCAATCATGGCTCACTGCAGCCTTGACCTCCTGGGCGCCAGTGATCCGCCCACATCAGCCTCTCAAGTAGCTGGGACTACAAGCACACTCTCCCACACTTGGGTAATTTTTTTTTTTTTTTTTTTTTTTTTTTGGGACGGAGTTTTGCTCTGTCGCCCAGGCTGGAGTGCAGTGGTGCGATCTCAACTCACTGCTACCTCCACCTCCTGGGTTCAAGCGATTCCACTGCCTCAGCCTCTCGAGTAGCTGGGACTACAGGCATACACCACCACGCCCGGCTAATTTTTTGCATTTTAGTTAAGGCAGGGTTTCACCATGTTGGCCAGGATAGTCTTGATCTCCTGATCTCGTGATCCACCTGCCTCGGCTTCCCAAAGTGCTGCGATTACAGGCGTGAGCCACCGCGCCCTGCCACACTCAGCTAATTTATTATTATTATTATTTTATTTATTTATTTATTTTGAGATGGAGTCTCGCGCTGTCGCCAGGCTACAGTGCAGTAGCACGATCTCGGCTCACTGCAACCTGTGCCTCCCAGGTTCAAGCAATTCTCCTGCCTTAGCCTCCCGAGTAGCTGAGACTACAGGCGCATGCCATCATGCCTGGCTAATGTTTGGATTTTTAGTAGAGATGGGGTTTCATCATGTTGGCCAGGATGGTCTTGGTCTCTTGGTCTCGTGATCCATCCACCTCAGCCTCCCAAAGTGCTGGGATTACAGGCGTGAGCCACCGTGCCTGGCCTTGGCTAATTAAAAAATTTTTTTTAACTTTTATTTTTAGTAGAAAAGAGGTTTTGCTGTCTTTTCCAAGCTGGTCTCAAACTTCTGAGCTCAAGCAATCATCCAACCTTGGCTCACCAAAGTGCTGGGATTACAGGCATGAGCCACGGACCCAGCTCTGACAAACATATTTCTTGAAGGTAATTAAAGGCCAGGTGCCCGTGGCTCACACATGGGGTCTCAGCACTTCGGGAGGCTGGGGTGGGTGGATCCGTTGAGATCAGGAGTTTGAGACCAGTCTGGCCAACACAGTGAAACTCCATCTTTACAAAAAATACAAAAATCAGCCCTGTGTAGTGGCGCATGCCTGTAGTCAGCTACTCGGGAGGCTGAGGTGGGAGGATCACTTGAGCCCAGGAGGTGGAGGTTGCAGTGAGCCATGCCTGGGCTACTGCACTCCAGCCTGGGTGACAAAGTTAGACTTTGTCTCAAAAAATAAAATGAAAAAAAAAAAAACAACAACAACCCAGAATACAGCATTTAAAAAACTAAAAAAAAAAAAAAGTGGTTAAGAGGACTGAGTTCATGTTTCAGGGTACCATATTCTGTGGTCACACTGTGTATTATAAAATTTCAAAACTGAAGAGGTGTTCCTGGCCCAGCCAAGTTCCAGTATACATTCAGAGGAGTTTACATGCAGAACAGTTTTAGCCTATGTATGTAAGACTGGTTATAGAGAGACCAGCAGACCTCTAGATCTTCTGATCTCACCTTCATGCATGTAGATTTTGTCATCTGCCCAGTGAAAATTTCAGGACCTGGAAACGTGTTCTGACTCTCCTGGAAAAGGCTGCATCTCTGTCTGCTTTGCAGCCTGACTGCAGTGACTTGATTCTACATCCTTCAGATGATTTAGGCTCTATTGATCTAATCAAGAGACACCTGGGTCTAGTTTCTCCTCACCCCGAGTGCACTCTGACATGTGTCACTCCTACAGATGGGCAAAATGTATAAAGAACAATTTAATTCACAAAAGGAGAATCCAAATGGCAAATAAATATCTGGAAAAAGGGTTAATCTCATTGATAGTAAAAATACAATTAAAAATGAAATCTTTATCACGCCACTGCACTCCAGTCTGGGTGACAAAACGAGACCCGTCTCAAAATAAATAAATATAAAAATGGAATCTTTTTCTCCCATGAAATTAAAAAAATATATTTTGCATTATAATTCTCATAGTTAGCAAAGGTTTGTGAATTAGACAATCTTCCACACTGCTGTTGTGAGTGTACATTTCTGGAGGACAATCTGGCCGTTTACATCAAGACCCATACTTTCAATGCACATGACATTTTCTAATTTATGTATTATTATTATTTATATTCAATTAATTTTTTTTTTGAGACAAAGTCTCACTCTATTGCCCAGGCTGGAGTGCAGTGGTGCAGTCTCAGCTCACTGAAAC
The DNA here is from genome assembly GCF_003255815.1 of Theropithecus gelada. NCBI lineage: Eukaryota > Metazoa > Chordata > Mammalia > Primates > Cercopithecidae > Theropithecus > Theropithecus gelada. The sequence goes on along the minus strand of NC_037671.1, from coordinate 106,158,757 downwards.
CTCTGCCTCTCAGGTTCAAGCTATTCTCCTGCCTCAGCCTCCTGCGTAGCTGGGATTACAGGCACACGCCATCACGCCGAGCTGATTTTTGTATTTTTAGTAGAGATGGGGTTTCACCATGTTGGCCAGGCTGGTCTTGAACTTCTGACCTTAGGGGATCCACCTGCGTAGGCCTCCCAAAGTGCTAGGATTACAGGTGTGAGCCACTGTGCCTGCCCTATTAATTTTTATTTTATTTTTTTGAGACAGGATTTTTTGAGACAGGATTTTTATTTTACGTTTTTGAGACAGGCTGAAGCACAGTGGTGTGATCTGGCCTCACTGCAGCCTTGAACTTAGAAATGTATTCTAAGAAAATAACCAGAAACAAAAGCAAAACATGTGTATAACAGTGTCTCTTATGAGATTATTTACAATAAGAGCAACTGTCCAAATAGAAAGAATATTGTATAGTCATTATAAAGTGTTTTTAGAAAACATGTAATGACCAATAAAAATATAGTAAAACCTGGCAAAAACTTTTTCCTAAGATAATGCAAATTCAGATTGGCTACCATCCTTACCAGATCCCCTTCTCTAATGAGGTGCACTAAAGAAAACTCTTATCTTCTAGGATATGGGGAATGCAGAAAGAGGACAAGGCGAGTTGGGGAAAACAGAAATCCCTTCTCAAAAGCAAGGAAGCAGGGAGTTCTGCCCCAGGGTTCTCCTAGCTCCAAGAGATTCCAAGCCTTGCCACTGTGGTCCTGAAGGTCCTGTCAACCCTGAACCCAGAATCACCTCCACTGATACGTGGTGCAGATAAACGCCACCAGGGGCCTCAAACTGAAGCCAGGATCTGGTTGGATCTGGATATTGCAGAAATCCTGGCTGACTACCTGCATAAGTCATCCCAGATATTTCGTTAACTTTGTAGGAATGTGACTACTAATTTTGTGATTAATTTTTTTAATGTTTTCTATTACGTAAAAAAAAAAAAGCAAGATAGAAAACTTTATGGGCCTGGCTCGGTGGCTCATGCCTATAAGCTCAGTACTTTGGGAGGCCAAGGCAGGCAGATTGCTCAGATCGCCTGAACTCAGGAGTTCAAGACCAGCCTGAGCAACATGGTGAAACCCTGTCTCTACAAAAAAAAAAAAAAAAATTAGTTGGGTGTGGTAGTGCACGCCTATAGTCCCAGCTACTTGGGGGGCTGAGGCAGGAGGATAGCTTGAACCCAGGAGGTTGAGGCTACAGTGAGCTAAGATCACACCACTGTACTTCAGCCTGGGTGACAAAGTGAGACCCTGTCTCAAAAAAATAAAATAACAAATAAATAAATACATAAGAAAACTTCACATACACTTGCTCCTACTTCAGCAAAAGAAACAAGCAAACTCTCTTTCTCTCTCTATATGTGAAAAGAATATATTTTAAAATGTTATTAGTGATTGCCTCTGATTAGTGGGCTATGGGTCATTTTATTTTTTAAAAATTTATCCTTATTTATTTATTTTACTCCAGATAGGGGTCTTGCTATGTTGCCCAGGCTGGTCTTGAACTCCTGGGCTTAAACAATCCTCCCACTTCGGCATCCCAAAGTGTTAGAATTACAGGCATAAGCTACCATCCCAGACTTGGCTATGGGTAATTTTAATATTTTAATTTTAATATTTTTATTATGCTTTTCTGCATTTTCCAAATTTTTTTTTCTTTTTTTCCTTTTTCTTTTGAGACAAGGTCTCACTCTGTCACCCAGGCTGGAGTGCTGTGGCACAATCACTGCTCACTGCAGCCTCGACGTCCTGTGCTCAAGTGATCTTCCTGCCTCAGCCTCCCAACTACAGGCATGTGGGACCAACCCAGCCATTTTAAAATTTTTTTCATAGAGATAGGGCCTCCTTATGTTACCCTGGCTGGTATTGAACTCCCAGGCTCAAGGAGTCCTTCTGCATTGGCCCCCCAAAGTGCTCGGATTACAGGTGTAAGCCACTACACCCAGACCAAATTTTTCTATACTGCGTGTGTATTACTTTTATAACACGAACAATAAAAAATATACAAAAGAACACTGAAGGCCGGGCATGGTGGCTCACGCCTGTAATCCCAGCACTTTAGGAGACTGAGGTGGGTGGACCACCTGAGGTCAGGAGTTCAAGACCAGCCTGGCCAACATGGCGAAACCCTGTCTCTACTAAAAATACAAAAAAATCAGTCGGGTGTGGTGGCAAGTGCCTGTAACCCCAGCTACTCGGGAGGCTGAGGCAGGAGAATTGCTTGAGCCTGGGAGGCGGACGTTGCAGTGAGCCAAGATGGTGCCATTGCACTCCAACCTGGGAGACAGAGCGAGACACCTCAAAACAAAACAAAACAAAACAAAAATAATATACATATAAAGTTTTTTCTTTTATAAAAGTGGAGACAGGGTCTTGCTATGTTCCCAAGGCTGGTCTCAAATTCCTGGCCTCCAGTGCTCCTCCTTGCCTTGGCCTCCCAAAGTGCTGGGATTAGAGGCGTGAGTCACCATGCCTGGCCAAGTTTTTTCTTTTTTAACTCTGAGATCTACATACAAATACGTGGTTCACAACAGAGAAGTCCTTATTCAACCTAGCTAATTAAATTCATGTGCTCTCCTTTTATTGGCTGACTATTACAGAATGCTTTTTCCTCAGAGTGACATCTTAAAACTATATTGAATGAGATGTCAGCCAGCATCTGCTTTAGATATTATTGAGTGGAATCTTGGAACAAGTATGTTAACAGATTTAGAAAGGATTTCACGAAGTCTGAAAATGTGATCCCTGTTTCAAGTTCAATGTAACATTTCATTAAGTATACCATTGTGAGGCCTGGCACGGTGGCTCACGTCTGTAATCCCGGCACTTTGGGAGGCCGAGGCGGGTGGATCATGAGGTCAGCAGTTAGAGACCATCCTGGCTAACACGATGAAACCCCGTCCCTACTAAAAATACAAAAAAAAAAAAAAAATTAGCCGGGTGTGAGCCGGGCATGGTGGTGGCATGCGCCGGTAGTCCCAGCTACTCAGTAGGCAGAGGCAGGAGAACTGCTTGAACCTGGGAGGCGGAGGTTGCAGTGACCCGAGATCGAGCCACTGCACTCCAGTCTGGGTGACAGAGTGAGACTCCATTTAAAAAAAAAAAAGTATATGGGTATAAAATATACATATACTTTCCCACTCTTCCAATGTCATTATTTCCCAGCAAAGAATCATTCAGGGTCTGCCTGCAAATGGCAAATGATGTAGCACTTCTGTGGTCTGAAGACTTTTCTAGGAGGTAGAAGTGGGATTTCACTTCTGCTAGAACTTAATTACCCCAATTAGGCCTGGACTCTGCCTCTTGCACAGGGGTGGAAGGGGGGTCTTAGAAAGGTCCTTTTTATGGGATGAGCCCACCCAGCTCAGGCCATTCTCTGAGGCAAACTCTGCCCACCAGAAGCTTTCTTCCCCCATAGACTTTATAACTTGAGGCTGCGGAAGGAAGAACAAAATGTGGAAACTGATGCGATGCCAAATGATTTCTCATGATTTTTTCTGCAGCTGGGTTCTTCATTTTTCTTCACTTCTACTGAAAGATTTTTTGTGTGTGCCATCTGGACTGAGAGAATTTGGTCTCACAGTTGTCATAGGATGGATGAATTGAGGCAAACTCAAATTTCTGCTTGAGAACTTGCCAGTGATGGAAGGAGGGCAATTCTGAGGCCCCGGGGGCTGGACAGAGTTCCTTTCCACCTATTTGCTTTGTGGGAGTTGGGAAGGTAAAGGCCACAGAATATATTGACTTATTAACTTATTTAAATTACTTTATTTGTGAATGAGTGATGGTACAAGCTAATGTAATCGAAAACACATCTCATTCTCTTCTGCCCTGGCCACACAGTTTCTCTCCTCAGTGGCCAAGACAATTTCTTGTGTATCTCTTTGGAAATATTTTCTCTGTCAGGCTTCTGTTTTTGTTTTTTATTTTTTTTTATTTTTTTATTTTTTTTTGAGACGGAGTCTGGCTCTGTCGCCCAGGCTGGAGTGCAGTGGCCGGATCTCAGCTCACTGCAAGCTCCGCCTCCCGGGTTTACGCCATTCTCTTGCCTCAGCCTCCCGAGTAGCTGGGACTACAGGCGCCCGCCACGTCGCCCGGCTAGTTTTTTTGTATTTTTTTTTAGTAGAGATGGGGTTTCACTGTGTTAGCCAGGATGGTCTCGATCTCCTGACCTCGTGATCCGCCCATCTCGGCCTCCCAAAGTGCTGGGATAACAGGCTTGAGCCACCGCGCCCGGCCTGTTTTTTATTCTTAAAATTTAATATTTATTTATTTTTTGAGACAAGATCTCGTTCTGTGCCCAGGCCAGAGTGCAGTGGTACCACCTTAGGTCACTGCCGCCTCAGACTCCTGAGCTCTAGCAATCCTCCTGCCTCAGCCTCCTAAAGTGCTGGGATTACAGGTGTGAGCCACCCCGGCCAGTTTTGGTTTTTTAAACACAAAGTACCGTACTGTACACACTGCTATATATCTTGCTTTTTTCACTAAAGAATTTATCTTGGATTTCCCCTCTAGTATAGATTATGTTCCTTTATTTTTAATGACTTCATAATATTTCATGATATAACTGTGCTGCAACAAATCCCTGAACATACGTTATTCTGCATTTGTAGAAGTTTATCTGTAGGTTAAATTCTTTTTTTTTTTTTTTTTGAGATGGAGTCTCATCTCTGTCACCCAGGCTGGAGTGCAGTGGCACGATCTTGGCCCACTGCAACCTCTGCCTCTTGGGTTCAAGCAATTCTCCTGTCTCAGTCTCCCAAGTAGCTGGGATTACAGGCATCTGCCACCATGCCTGGCTAATTTTTGTATTTTTAGTAGAGACAGGGTTTCACCATGTTGGCCAGGCTGGTCTTGAACTCCTGACCTCAGGTGATCTGCCCGCCTCGTCCTCCCAAAGTGCTAGGATTACAGGCGTGAGCCACTGTGCTCGGCCAGGTTAAATCCTTAAAATAATGAGAATGTGCATTTTTAATACTGAGATATATGAAATTCCTTTCCGTAATCCCATCAGCGTCGATGAGAAAGATTTTTCTTACATCCTTGCCAACACAAGGGAGACACCGAATTTAAATTCTGACCAAAGAGATTAAGAGTTGCTTCTTTATTTTATTTCAAACACCACAGGATGCTTAGAGGTAAGCATCCTATTATTCAATTTGCATCTGAATACAGTCACAATTCTTTGTCTTTACACTGGTTTTCTGGTCTCAATGAGGCTTAAGATAATTTGAGTGACTCTACAGGGGGAAAAAGGAACTAATAGTCAAAGAAAATCATCGTGGTTTATTAGCTTTATAAGGATTCCAAAATGCAGGGCTTTTTACATTCGGCACAAGAGTTGTTTTTGTCTTCCTGACAGTGAGCCCGTAGGGTCCCAGTGGCCAGCAGGGGGCAGCACGTACACACAGAGAGTCCGGCTGCGACGCCACCAACATTCAACATGCTGCAGCTACTGGACCTAAGACCTCATCAGTCAGAAATGCAAACTCACTTTGTTACCTTTACTGCCTTCTCATGGTTGGCAGTGAAGCACAAAGCTCGACTAAAAGACCAGGATAAATGGAAATATTCAGTGCCAACCAAGTGCAGGGTGGCACAGAATTAAGAGGGAGTAAGAGGGCTGGGTGCAGTGGCTCATGCCCAAATCCCAGCACTTTGGGAGGCCGAGGCGGGCAGATCACGAAGTCAGGCCTTCCAGACCAGCCTGACCAACATGGTGGAACTCCCTCTACTAAAGATACAAAAATTAGCCGGGTGTGGTGGCGTGCGCCTGTAGTCCCAGCTACTCAGGAGGCTGAGGCAGGAGAATCACTTGAACTCGGAAGGCAAAGGTTGCAGTGAGCCCAGATCACACCACTGCACTACAGCCTGGGCGACAGAGCGAGACTCCATCTCAAAAAAAAAAAAAAAAAAAAAAAAAGGGTATTGTGAACACAACTAAGAATAGCATCATGTTGTAGAACAGAATTTAAATTAAATATTTGGTTATTCCAGCCCCTATTTGTGCTATAAAGCACAGAAGGAACACCTTTATTGGATTCATATTATATTTCATACCTATTTTGCCAAAAAGTGCTAAAAATGTCAACTAGTTAACCCCTGCGTCTTCTGTTCCTCTAGAAACAGGATTTATTATTTTACCTTAAAAAGCAAATGAACCTGTTTCCTTAATATTAGTCCATTCAACCAGCAAATACTGATTGCATGCCAGGTGCAGTGGGTATTGGGTAGACAAGACATAGCCTCTTGGGAGGCTAAGGCAGGAGAATGGCTTGAACCAGGGAGGTGAAGGTTGCAGTGAGCCACTGCACTCCATCCTGGGTAACGGAGTGAGACCCTGTCTGAAAAAAAAAAGAGAAAGTGGTGGTGCAGGATTCAAATCCAGGTCTGACCCGAGAATCTACCATGTGCTATGCCAGTCTGGTCTGAGGTCTGCACTTAGAAATTGTAGGCATTGTCCAGGCACGGTGGCTCACGCATGTAATCCCAGCACTTTGGGAGGCTGAGGCAGGCGGATCACCTGAGGCCAGAAGTTCGAGACCAGCCTGGCCAACATGGTGAAACTCCGTCTCTACTAAAAAAATGCAAAAATTAGCCAGGCGTGGTGGGAGGTGCCTGTAATCCCAGCTACTCAGGAGGCTGAGGCAGGAGAATCGCTTGAACCCGGGAGACAGAGGCTGCAGTGAGCCAAGTTTGTGCCACTGCACTACAGCCTGGGAAACAAGAGCGAGACTTTGTCTCCAAAATAAAAAAAAAAAAAAAAGAAATTGTAAGCATTGCTCCTCCCTCAGTATTCCTCAGAAGAGAACCAGCATCAAATGAGGGAGTTTTTCATACTATCTCATGAAAGCTATGAAAACTGAAAGTTATAACTTTCCACACATACATCAATTTATGCAATCAATCTGTTTCAAAATCATTCTATGCCACACTTTCTCTACAAAATGGAAATTGGCCATGTGTCTCAATGAAAAGTTCAGGATAACTGGTAAGAGTCTCAATTTGGTTTAGCGGCATGAGTTATTACTGGCTAAGTTTTTTTTTTGAGACAGAGTCTCCCTCTGTTGCCCAGGCTGAAGTACAGTGGCGCAATCTCGGCTCACTGCAACCTCTGCCTCCTGGGTTCAAGCGATTCTCCTACCTCTCTGCCTCCTGAGTAACTGGGACTACAGGTGTGTGCCACCATGCCCAGCTAATTTTTTGTATTTTTAGTAGAGACAGGGTTTCATCATGTTAGCTAGGATGGTCTCGATCTCCTGACCGTGTGATCTGCCCACCTCGGCCTCCCAAAGTGCTGGGATTATAGGCGTGAGCCACCGCGCCCAGCCATGACTCAGTTTTTATTAGCAAAAAAACTACGAAAAACCAGGAGAAGCGGATGAATAATAGGAAGAAAGAATCACAAACCAAAAGAACTGCAAAGGAAAAATCAGGCAGTTTTCTTGAGTTTCTAGCTGTACAGGAAACAGGGTAGGGTGGAGACCTGTAGAGAAGTTTCTTACCTGGGTTGGGCCTCCAGTTGTCAAAGACCTGGGCAACACCTCCAGTAGGATGCCCAGGGGGAGCTCCTGGGCAGAGGTGAAGGGCTTTGCTCTGTGAATTATCCAGTCTCATTAGCTGGTGATGAAATGGTTCACAAAGCACAGATCCCAAGTGCCTTGCCAGTTTTGGGAATTATTTGGAGACTGATATTCTTTCACGTATTACACAGAGGCAGAGAAGGTAATTACCTTCTGGTTCCTGGCACCTTCAGTGGAAGAGTAAATATTAAGTGAGAGCTACTACTCTGAGGCAGGCAGTATTCTAATATTTACATATACAATAACTCTTTAATAACTAATTACTAATGATGTTATTATCTCCATTTTATAGATGAAGGAACTGAGGCTTTTTGTCTCCAGCAAAATTAGCAGAGCCACGGTTTGAACTCTGGCAGTCGGTCTTTAGAGGCTGTCTTATTCTAGGAATACCACCAGTTAGTTCAACAAGCAGCTTGTGGAGGACATACTATATTCCCTGCCTTGGAACCCGGCACTCCTGAGTCACAAACAGTCCATATTTTCACCCGGAAAAGGAATGGAGAAGCTGGACCAGAGTATTTATTCTTTCTTTCTTCCTTTTCTTTTTCTTCCTTCCCTCCCCTCCCTCTCTCCTTCCCTCCCTCCCTTCCTCTCTCTCTCTTTCTTTCATTCATTCAGAGTTTTACTCTTGTTGCCCAGGCTGGAGTGCAATGGCCTGATCTCTGCTCACTGCAACCTCCACCTCTCAGGTTCAAGCTATTCTCCTGCCTCAGCCTCCCAAGTAGCTGGGATTACAAGGTATGAGCAACCATGCATGGCTAATTTTGTATTTTTAGTAGAGACAGGGTTTCATCATGTTGGTCAGGTTTGTCTCGAACTCCTGACCTCAGGTGATCCGCCAGCCTCAGCCTCCTAAACTGCTGGAATTACAGGCGTGAGCCACCACGCCCGGCCAAAGTATTTCTATATAATGTGGTACACTGTTAAACAGGAAAGTCCACTTGTGCTCGACAGAAATTCTTGTGTTCCCAAGCACATCTTAAACGTGCTTGGAAAGTTACTGAGCTAAAGTGACTGACCTTCAAGGCACAAACCGATTCAGTCACTATTCAGTCAACAGACCCATTGCAGATTTCATTATCGCTTTGCTTCCCTGAAACTTACTTTGTTTTGAGACTGTTCTGAAAAAGTGAAATTTAAACAAATTTAGAATCTTCCTACTCTGTGGTTTGCTTTAAAGACTGAAAAATGCTTGGGCTAAACCTTAAATAAAAAGATCAAGTCTTGCAATTAAAAATTGAACCAAAAATACTAACGAGAGTGTTCTGCAACAGTGAAATTTAAACAAATTTTTAACCATACTAGGTTTGGTCTCTGCTGTTTGCTTTAAAGATTGAAAAACACTTGGGCTAAACCTTCAATAAAAAGATTAAGTCTTGCAATTAAAATTTAAACTCAAAATACTCCACCAGTAAAATTACTTCAACTTTTATTGTGTACTTGAAAGTTTTCACAAGATGGATAGGAAAAAGGTATTCCACCAAAATCTAAAGAGTGATGACGAATCTCCTCTTTGTGCCAGTTCATTAAATTGCCTAATGGCAACTACGGATAAGTAAATGCCTTTAACCCGAACGGTTTTGCTCTTTAAACGAATGACGGGCAACAGAGACCGAAAAAGTGTATCCCCAGGAATTCGAGAGGGACGGTGAATTGTAGTGGTACCGCCAGGAGGGGAGGCTCCTGCCCCCTGAGTAGAACCAGGGAGCAGAGCCGCTCGGGGTGGGCGGTGGGGGCTTCAGGGCCGCGGAGGGGATCCCCTCAGGGTGGGCCGTCTCCTCCTAGCCCGCCGCAGGCAGGAGCCGGGGGGACCGAAACCCTGTAGTTTGCAGCGTCCGGCAGCGGGTCCGCGCCCAGCGAGAGGCTCCCCAGCTCCCGGGAGGATGCGGACCCGGGACGCCCCCGTGAGCTCGCTGCGCCTGCCTGACACGAGGCGCTCACAAAACAAAGCAAGGGCTTCGGGGAGGGCGCGGCCGCGGGGCCGAGCGCGCAGATCGCTCCGGACCCGGGCACCGCCTGCGAGCCCCGCCGACCAGCAGGGAAGGGTTCGCGCTAGGCGGCGCCCGGGTCCAGTCTGCCAGGGTGAGTGTCCGGCCCGCGTCCCCGCCACGCCCGCTGCGTTCCCCTTTCCTCTGCGGCGGGCCGAGAGATAACCCCGCCCGAGGAGCCCCGGCGCCCGCCCCCCACGCGGGTCGCACTGGAATTCGCAGCCCCTCTCGGGTCTCCGGGGCACATTTTGCAGTCTGGGTGGCAACGCACTTGCTCCAGGACCAGCTGCTGCCCCGCCGCGGCGGACGCGCGGACTTTTCTTTTGGGGGGTAAGATGGCAGGTCCCGGGAAACAAAGGAAACTTGGGCCCGGCCCCCAGCGCGGCGTGTGTGGCTCGCGTGTGTGCCCCGGGTCCTGTGTGGAGTCGCTGGGCACCTGTGCCAGCCTGCCCGCCGCCCGCAGCCGGCGCGGGGAAACCAGCCGGGTAACAGCAGCCGGCGGCGCCCGCCCACCTGCGGCGGCGCCCGCCCGGGGAGCTCCCTCGCGGGCCGGACCGGCGGCGGCGGTGGCGGTGGCGGCGGCGGGGGAGGGGGCGCTGGGGAGCCCAGAGCAGGGCGGGGAAGGCTGGGAGGCGGCGGGCGGCGGCGGAGGGGAGCCGGGGTGGGCGGGCGGCGCCACGTCACGGCTATTGTGGCTGTCCTGGTATATAAGGTCCCGCCGGCTCGCCGCGCTCCCCACCTTTCCTGCGCCCGCCCGGAGCCAGAGGTTCATCAGGCACCCGGCATCCAGCGAGACGCGCAGCGCACCGACGGAGGGGACATGGGCAGAGAAATGGTGGCCAGACTCGGGCTGGGGCTGCTGCTGCTGGCACTGCTCCTACCCACGCAGGTGAGGCCCTGGCGCCCGGCGGGGCTCAGGGCCGTGCCCGGGGTGGGGGCGGGGGAGATGGACCAGGTCCCGGGGGGCCGTCCTGCGCCCCTACTTCGGGCCACGGACAGGGACTGGGAGAGAATCTTGCTTAGCTGACCAGGGTAGAGGGCCATGTGGACCCCATTTTTCCACTCCCTTGCTTGCTGCCCCCTCCCCTCCCACGGCCCTGGGAACAATGCAGCTCCGCGCGCGGGCTGAGAGGACTCTGCCCCACCCCAGGTTCCACGCTGTCCCTTCCCAGGCGGCCAGGTGCCTGCTTGCCACTTTCACCCAGAGGCCCGAGGTGCCCGTAGGGATTAGCGCCTGGAGAGCTCAGGCTCCCGGGCGACGTCGTCCCTGGGTCCCCTGAGGACCCGCTTCCCCCTACGAGTGTCTTCGCGCTCCCCGAGCTCTACACAAAGAGAGGCGACGTCCCTTTCGGGGAGGGCGGCTTACGCCCATCCTCCACCCTCGGAGTTGGACTGGGGATCCCGGAGAAGCTACGGCTATCCGGCTCTTTTTAAATCCCAGTCCCGGGAGGTTCGGCGCTGGAGCCGAGGCGGGGACCCTCTCCTGACGCTGCGCTCTCTGCGAGGCAATCTTTCACGTCCATTGCTTGTCATCTTAGGATCCCCATGTTATTTTAGCCCAGATTGGCTAGTTCTGGGGAGGCGGCATGGTGGGACGATTCTGTCCCGAGTCCCCGCCAGGCTTTGTCCGGGTCGCCGCTACCAGCGCCTTCTCCCTAGACCCTCTATCCGGGGAATCTCGCCTCGGGTGCTGGTACCGGGGACCGCGCAGCGCTGCCTCGTGGGTGGATGGATGCACGGTGCCGGCGAGGGAGACCGGGGGCTGGGCCTGGGAGACCCTAGCGGGGGCAGGGGCTAAGAAGGTACGTTTGTCCGGGGGAGTTCGGGTTTGGGGGATGGGAGTGACGGCTCTCCAGCGCCTTCGGTTGGGGTTAATAGAGAACTGTCTCTGGGAATTCTCCCCCAAAAGTTGGGCGCGCTGGGCCCTCCGTCCCCGGACATCGAACGTCTAGGCTCACCTGGGAGTGCAGCCTGAAAATGTGGAGCGCTCTTCCCCACCGCGGGCCGGGTAACCGTACCCTATTGTCTTCCTCCCAGTCCGCTGCGCTCCCGAGCCCTCCTCAATTCTTTGATGGGGGAGGGGCGCGGCCGCGAGAAACCGGCCCCCTCTACTCCCCGCCCCATCTTCTCTCCGACCAGATTTTTTCCTCCAACATTGTAAGTGAGAAGTTTTAATAATGCGAATAAATCTAGCTTGGGAGAGAAAATTTTGTTTAGTGTCAGTTTAATAAATTTTTGTTGGTGTAGAGGATCTTTAGATCCTCAGATTGATACACCGGGTTTTAAAAAGAAAATATCACCTGCTGCACTAAAACTAATTGTATGAATAAAGAACAGGTTACTTTCAGGGATCCCAAACAAGGTGTCCAAAACAGGCACCCTGTTTTAAGTAAATTACCATATTAATGCTTTTCTTTATTGGGAGTGCCGTTTCCTGATGGGACACACTAAATCTTGCACACAGTAGGTGCCCAATAAATAAATTGGACTTGATACAGATTTTTTTGTTGTTGTCACTAATCTATTTTGGATGAATTTGTACATTTCTTTAGTCAATATTTGTTTAATGACCTTATGGATTTTACAACAAAAGGAGCTGGTGCTGATGTAGGAGGGCTTTATCTTTGGATTAATAGGCAGCCAAATGTACATGGGGCCCAGACTCTTGCCTGGTGCCACGTCCTCCCTCCCGCCTGTAATCAGAAGCCCTTGTAAACCCTCCCTTGCAGTGAGGGCTGAAAACTCCGATCTGCCTTTGTTCCATGACAAAAGAGAGATTATCACGTGCCCTACTGGACTGTGCATTTCGTGGCTTGAAAAATCAGTGGTGAATGATGCCACTCAGACGCTGGGACACTGGGAGAACCTTGGTTCTTGGCCACAGCACTGAGCTTAGTGACCAGTGAGGCTGCTGCTGGTGAAACTTAACACCATACCCTCTCCTTGTCTTTTGTGAAATCGTTCCGACCTCATGGTGTTTTCTTGAAGTCATTCTGCCTTAAAGGAAATACTCATTTTCTCTTTCAATTTAACACAAATATTGTGGCCATTTTTTAGAAGAATTATTTCAAATTTCGAGGGAGAAGATAAGACTGCAGTTCCCCCCTTAAGGAAAAGGCTAAATTTCCAAGGCTGTATTAAATGAGTATGTGAAAGTTACCTAGCAAATCCAGGATAGACACTGACCCAGTTAATTCTAGTTCCGTAAGTCTCAGTTACAATATTTAAAAATCCCCATTTTTTTGTGCAACTTTAAAATCTCTCCCTTTCTGCGAAAATAGACCTTATTGCAATGCCATTAAGTCAATATAATCTCGGAAACCGAATTAGTTAACTTGGTCCTTTTTTCCTTTGCAAAGAAATAAAAACAGGAGTTATAGTTATTGAATAACTTTTTTGTTCTTGTTGCCACTTGGCATTTTTGAAGCATCTCTAGGTAGTTTGTTTTGAAACTAAAGAGAATGACCTTGGTGGGCTGAGCAAGAATTTAGAATTTAATGATGTGTTGGGTAAGAGAACAATGGTAAGAGAGCAATCTAAGAATATATCACCTACTTTAATTTTATATTAGAGTATGCGGAGGTAGCTGTGATGTGGAAATTTATCCATGTAACTTTTTATGTATTTTAGATGTATTCCACTGCAACGACTTTTACACCACTTTCAAGTACCTCCTCCCCGAATACTTCGACTACCCCAAATCCAGCTAATACCACCACCAAGGCGGTTGGTGGTGCCCTGCAGTCAACAGCCAGTCTCTTCGTGGTCTCACTCTCTCTTCTACATCTCTACTGTTAAGAGACTCAGGCCAAGAAACATCTTCTAAACTTCCCCATCTTCTAAACCCAATCCAAATGGCGTCTTGGCAAGGAAAAACAGGTCTTCATTGAATCTACTAATTCCACACCTTTTATTGACGCAGAAAATGTTGAGAATCCCAAATTTGATCTGCTTGAAGAACATGTGAGAGGTTTGACTAGATGATAGATGCCAATGTTAAATCTGCTGGTGTTTCATGTACAAGATGAAGGAGAGGCAACATCCAAAATAGCTTAAGACATGATTTCCTTGAATGTGGTTTAAGAAATATGGACACTTAATTCTACCTTGAAAATAAGAATAGTAATAAAGGATGTGATTGTGGAATGGAGATTCAGTTTTCATTTGGTTCATTAATTCTATAAGGTCATAAAACAGGTAATATAAAAAGCTTCCATGATTCTATTTATATGTACATTAGAAGGAACTTCCAGGTGTTACTGTAATTCCTCAATGTATTGTTTCGACAGCACTAATTTAATGCTGATATACTCTAGATGAAGTTGAGCTATCGCTGTTCTCTTGGGAACTGAACTCACTTTCCTCTTGAGGCTTTGGATTTGACATTGTATTTGACTTTTTACGTAGTAATTGACATGTGCCAGGGCAATGATGAATGAGAATCTACCCCCAGGTCCAGGCATTCTGAGCAACTCTTGATTATCCATAAAGAGTCAAATGGTAGGCATTTCCTATCACCTATTTCCATTCAACAAGAGCACTACATTCATTTAGCTAAACAGATTCCAAAGAGTAGAATTCCATTGACTGCAATTAATTTCAAAATACTTTTTATTATTATTATTATTTTTTAGATGGAGTCTCACTTTGTCGCCCAGGCTGGAGTGCAGTGGTGCGATCTCAGCTCAGTGCACCCTCTGCCTCCTGGGCTCAAGCGATTCTCCTGCCTCAGCCTCCCAAGTAGCTGGGATTACAGGCACCTACCACCATGCCTGGCTAATTTTTGTAATTTTACTAGAGAAAGGGTTTCACCATGTTGCCCAGGCTGGTTTCGAACTCCTGACCTCAGGTGATCCGCCTGGCTTGGTCTCCCAAAGTGCTGGGATTATAGGCTTGAGCCCCCGCGCCCAGCTGTCAAAATGCTTTTTATATCTGCATATGTTGAATACTTTTTACAATTTAAAAAAATGATCTGTTTTGAAGGCAAAATTGCAAATCTTGAAATTAAAAAGGCAAAAATGTAAAGGAATCAAAACCGTAAATCAAGTATTTGGGAAGTGAAGACTGGAAGCTAATTTGCATTAAATTCACAAAAACTTTTATACTCTTTCTGTATATACTTTTTTTTCTTTAAACAGTTATGGATCAGAATAGCCACATTTGGAACACTTTTTGTTATCAGTCAATATTTTTAGATAGTTAGAACCTGATCCTAAGCCTAAAAGTGGGCTTGATTCTGCAGTAAATATTTTACAACTGCCTCAACACACAGAAATCTTTTTAAAAATAGACACTTCCCGAAGTCTTTTGTTCGCATGGTCACACACTGATGCTTAGATGTTCCAGGAATCTAATATGGCCACAGTAGTCTTGATGACCAAAGTCATTTTTTTCCATCTTTAGAAAACTACATGGAAACAAACAGATTGAACACATCTGAAGCTACTGTGTGTGTGAATGAACACTCTTCTGCTTTGTTCCAGAATGCTGTACATCTATTTTGGATTGTATATTGTGTTTGTGTATTTATGCTTTGATTCATAGTAAATTCTTATGTTATGGAATTGATTTGCATTGAACACAAACTGTAAATAAAAAGAAAGAAATGGCTGAAAGAGCAATCTTGCATTTTAAGTTTTTCCAGTATGAGGAATACTTTGTGGGTAATCATGGTTCTATGAGCCTGCTAAAATTTTTAAAAATAATTAACAAATTTTTGGGATTTTTTATTTTTTATTTTTGGAGAGACAGGGTTTCACCATGTTGTCCAGGCTGGTCACGAACTCCTGGGCTCTAGTGATCTTCCCGTCTTGTGTTAGGATCCCAAAGTGTTAGGATTACAGGCATGAGCCACCACTCCTGGCCCCAAGTCTGTTAATTTAAACCATAGGGATATACCTCAGTATTTTTCTTTTTCTTTCCTTTTTTTTTTTTTGAGACAAAGTTTTACTGTGTCACCCAGGCTGGAGTGCAGTGGTGTGATCTTGGACATTTAAACTGAGATCCAAATGGCAAGACAATTGTAGGAGGATCTGAGGAAAATTCCCTGGTAGAAGGAACAGCATGTGCCAAGTCCACGACCCTGCAGCAATTTTTCCCCTATCTACAGGTCCACAGATCCTTTTGGTTATCTGTCTATCTACCTACCTACCTACCTACCTATCTATCATCTGTCTGTCTAATTTATGAGATGGGTCTTACTATGTTGTCCAGGCTGGTCTTGTACTTCTGGGCTCAAGTGATCCTCCTGCGTTGGCCTCCCAAAGTAGTGGGATCACAGGCCTCCCAAAGTGCTGGGATTACAAGCCACCATGCTTGGCCCTCTTTGGTCATCTAAATTGTCACTTCCATATGCTCCTTTCACGCCCCTGAGTTCCTCTGAGGCCCTTCAAGTGTGTTCCGAGGTGACTGAGGGACAACCTGGAAAGGCAGGCTGGAACTTGGGAGTATGTGGAAGTTGTAGTCTACAAGTTTCCTTCCTTCCTTCCTCCCTCCTTCCCTCCCTCCCTCCCTTCTTTTCTTCTTTGTTTCCCTTTCTTTCCCCTCCCCTCCCCTCTCCTCTCCTCTCCTTTCCTTTCCTTCTTTTTTGAAACGGAGTTTCGCTTTTGTTCCCCAGGTTGGAGTGCAATGTCACCATCTTGGCTCATTGCAACCTCTGCCTCCTGGGATCAAGCGATTCTCCTGCCTCAGCCTCCTGAGTAGCTGGGATTATAGGCATGCGCCACCACATCTGACTAATTTTGTAGTTTTTAGTAGAGACGGGGTTTCTCCATATTGGTCAGGCTGGTCTGGAACTCCCGACCTCAGGTGATCCACCTGCCTTGGCCTCCAGGTGCTGGAATTACAGACATGAGTCACCGCGCCTGGTCTTGCAAGTACACTTTCTTCAATGAACTTCAGTTCTGCTTTTAGGGTCTTTCAATTGATGGAATAAGACCCCCTTAGATGATCTAGGTATCTATCTATCTATCTATCTATCTATCTATCTATCTATCTATCTATGTATCATCTATGTGTACCTATATATACACACACACAGAAACATGAGGAAGAAATATAACTATTACAATTCTCATTTCTACAATGGGTCATGTGGCTGTAGCTGGTTTTGCAGTTACCTTCTTCCATTATCGATTCCGTATTAACTTGGCTGTCAGTAAACATCTCAGCTGGTCATGCTTCTAAGCCTGGCAAGGTGAACCAAATCTTTGCCTGAATTTTATTGTGGTTTCCCATTGATTGTATTTTATTTTATTTTTGGAGACAGAGTCTTGCTTTGTCGCCCAGGCTGGAACGAAGTGGCATGATCTCAGCTCACTGCAACCTCCACCTTTTGGGTTAAAGCAATTCTCGTGCCTCAGCCTCCCAAGTAGCTGGGACTACAGGCATGCACCACCATGCTCAGCTAAGAGACAGGGTTTTACCATGTAGGCCAGGCTGGTCTCAAACTCCTGACTTCAAGTAATCTCCGTGCCTCAGCCTCCCAAAGTGCTAGGATTACAGGCGTGAGCCACTGTGCCTGGCCTCCCACTGACTTTAGTGACAGGCCATAGTAGTACTAAGAGATGCCCTAAGGCATCTGTATTTCAAACATACTTTTCCTTAACTTCCACTGTATAGTAGCAACCCAATTTCCCCATGGTAATCAGAATTAATCACTTCAATAGTACAGTAACTCCCTTCTTTGCCTTTTTTTTTTCTTGAAATGGAGTTTCACTCTCGTTGCCCAGGCTGGAGTGCAGTGGCACAATGTCGGCTCACCGCAACCTCCGCCTACAGAGTTCAAGCCATTCTCCTGCCTCAGCCTCATGAGTAGCTGGGATTACAGGCATGTGCCACCATGCCAGGCTAATTTTGTATTTTTAGTAGAGACGGGGTTTCTCTATGTTGATTGGGCTGGTCTCGAACTCCCAACCTCAGGTAATCCACCCGCCTCGGCCTCCCAAAGTGCTGGGACTACAGGCGTCAGCCACCTTGCCCAGCCCTTCTTTGCCTTTTGATGCAGAGGCTTGAGGAGCCCAAAGTGATTGGATGGCAGTCTTAACTTCCAGTTCAGTGGGATCATTGCTGTGTTTCCAGATTGGAAGCATTCTTCCATTGGAACTACAACCTCTAGACCAGTAAAGGTTAAAGTAGTGACAATTTTGCTAGTGAATCACTAGGGGTAATGGTGAGTGGTGTCACTAAATTTCCACTCCTTGATTCTTGGGCCTGCAAACCTGGCTATGGGAGAAACAGCACCATATTTAGACCACATATAGCTTCCTGGAGGACACTGCCCCAGTCCTGCAAGGTATCGCCATCTAGTTGGTCCTGTAACTTGTTTCCAAAATGCCATTCCTCTGTTCTGTCACATCAGTGGCTTTATGAGGGACACACTATGCTAAGATCAGTACATTCCATCACCATGGGCCCATCGCCACATGTCATCGGCTATGAAGTGAGCTCTCTGGTCAGAAGCAGTGCTGTGTGGATTACCATGATGGTGGCAACCATTCTATAAGTCCACGAATGGCAGTTTTGGCAGAGGCACTGTATGCAAGAAAGGCAAATTCATATTCTGAGTAAGTGTCTATTTTACTAAGAACAAATGCTGCCCCTTCCATGATGGAAGAAGTCCAATGTAATCAACCTTCCACCACACAGCTGGCTGATTACCCTGGGCAGTGGTGCCACAGAGGAGACTCGGTGTTGGTCTCTGCAGCAGCAGGTTGGGCACTCCCCAGCGGTTGTAGCCAGGTTGACTGTGGTGAATGGAAGTCTACGCTGCTGGGCTTCTGCCACCATGAGCCCACTGGACAATGACAAGAATGGCTGGAGAAAGAGGTTGATTGATATCCACAGAATGGGTCCTCCGATCCCCTTGATTATTAAAATCCTCTACTGAGGTCACCCTTTAATGAGCATTCACATGAGACACAAATATCTTCACACTGTTTGCCTATATACCTCTATCCTTGCATCTCTTCCCTATATCTTCTTGTTACAGACTTTCCAGTTATGTCTCTTCCAGTTCCATTCAGCCAACTCATGAGTCATAGCCTGAATGCCAGATTCCTATCTCTGGCCATTTCTCCTTTCAAGCAAAATGAACAACCAAGTGCACTGCTTGTAATTCTGCCCACTAGGGGTATTTCTCTTCACCACTGTCCTTCAGGGATGTCCTTGAGGGGTTTGTAGAGCTGCAGCTCTTCACTTTTAGGTAGATCCTGTGTATTGTGCAGTACTTTCTACAAAGCAGACCCAAATTTTTTCTATAAATCAGACTCAAGTTTTGTCTTTCTCCAATCAACTGATCATAAGGAACTCTCCATGAGGAAAGAGGTACAGGCTGGGAGAGAGAAGGTCACGTAGCAGGAGTAGGGACCATGGGCATCTGGCCCCCTTCCTCATATAATTTACTCTTGTCTTTAGGGCCTACTTGAGCCAGTCTTGTATATATCACTTTCATTTGACAATGAGTGCCGCTGTGCACACCCAACTTTATGGTCTGGTGGGTTAGACATCATTTTGTCTAACCCACCAGATCATGATGGGCAGCTCAGGTCCCATGGTAGCCCATGGTTAAGGAGTCAGTCTCACTAAAGCACAGTAGCAAGCCAGAAACTGTTTCTCCAAGAAAAGGCATTGTCTACAGATAATTGGCAAGGCTTTGCTTTGAAATCCTAAAAGTCACCATCATGCCAATGCTGGATCATTATCATATAAGCAACAAAAAATTTGGGTGAATATCTTACGAAGTAATGATCGGCAGGGTTGGCTGGTTCATGCCTGTAATCCCAGCACTTTGTGAGGCTGAGGTAGGTGGATCACCTGAGGTCAGGAGTTTGAGACCAGCCTGGCCAATATGATGAAACCCCATCGCTACTAAAAATACAAAAATTAGTTGGGCATGGTAGTGGGTGCCTGCAATCACAGCTACTAGGGAGGCTGAGACAGGAGAATCACTTGAACCCAGGAGGCAGAGGTTGCAGTGAGCCGAGATGGCACCATTGCACTCCAGCCTGAACGATAAGAGTGAAACTCCGTCTCAAAACAAACAAAATAATGATCAGTCCTCACAGAGAAGAAAATTAATAACTTTTTTTCCACTTGTCTTTGAAAATGGTTTTAAACTCATCTGGGTTATTTTATTTATCAGAATTCCATTCTGAGGTTATATTTTTAATATTCATACTTAAATACTAGTCATATGATTTATGGCTAAATTGAGTAATGAGTATCCATTGTATGAGTGTCTCTTCAACAAATTTTAGCCTTAGAAGATAAAAGCAAACAATGTAGAAACAAAAATCTAGTTGAAGTATTATTCATAAAGGGAAGATGAACAAAATCTATTTAGAATGAAACATTCTAAAGACACACACCCAATGCCACCACTGTCCTTAAAGTAGAACTCAAATATTTAGTTAACTGAAAAGTATGTGTTTTTCATGTCTCATAGGCCTCATTTGGGGTTGGCTTGGTTATCTTTGGATTCCTCACTCAGTATAAAAGAGTATTTTTTTTCTAATTTTGGTAGGATGGCACTTTTTGAAACAACAAAATCACCATCATGGGTTCCTTCTCAGTTTCTCTTCAAATTACATCTAAACTAAAATCAATGCATTTCTAAGAAACTTTAGGAAGTATCCATATTTACGATTTTGCAAAGAAATATCTCTGTGAGCCCAAAGGATCTGAAGTGACTTAACTGTCATGCCTCTTAGCAACTAACTGGCAGATGGTAAGGCTTGTGGAAACCTAACATGTCCAGAAGTGAGCTCATTACCTTCCTCCACAGACCGACTCCTTTTCTATCCAGAACACTCACTTGTTAAGTCGCTCTCATTACAGGCCTGGGAGCTGCCTTCCTCTTCTCTCTCCCTCTCCAATCAGCCACCAAATCCTGTCATTTCGAAGTCGGAAGTATCTAGGTGTCCTGCCTTTCTTCTCCCTCCACCCCACTGCCTTCCTCTAACTTGCATCTTCTGCCACAGTTGCACCTCTCTGTCCCCATCTCTCCATCCTGTGGTTATTCTCACCCTTATCTTTTGAAATGTAGATCTGCTCACTTTGTTCCTTGATTTAAAACTCTGGCTGGCAATATCCAAAGAAAAAGAAATTGTTCTACCAAAAAGACACCTGCACTTGTATGTTCATTTGGCACTATTCACAATCGCAAAGACATGGAATCAGCCCTGGTTTCCATTAATGGTAGATTGGGTAAAGAAACTGTGGTTCATGTACACCATGGAAAACTACACAGTCATAAAAAAGAATGAAATCATAGTCTTTGTAGCACCATAGATACAGCTGGAGGCCATTTTCCTAAGCCAATTAATGCAGAAACAGAAAACCAAATACCTCATGTTTTCAGTTATAAGTGGGAGTTAAACATTGGGTACACACTGACACAAAGATGGGAGCAATGAATACTGGGGATCTGAAAAGTGGCGAGGGAGGGAGGACATGAAGGGTTGAAAAATTTCCTATTGAGTACTATGCTCACTGCTTGAGCGATGGGGTCATTAGAAGCCCAAACCTCAGCATCACATAAGATACCTTTATAACGAAACTGCACGTATACTCCCTGAATCTAAAATAAAAACTAAAAAGATGAAAAAAGAATGCAAAACTTTGGCGGGCTACTCTTTGTCTAGAGGAGACAGAACAGAACCCCCTGTTCACGGCCTGTAAGGGCTTTCGTCATTTGACCCAAACGCAAATTTTCAGCCCTATGGCCGGCCACCCTGAATTGCTCACCATTCTTTGAATCAACATCTTTTCTTGCCTCTGTGACTTTTAGTACATTCACTTATCCTCTCAGTGTGGCGGAAAGGTGTGGACGCTAGAGCCAGGCTGCCTCAGTTTGGCTCCCAGCCCAACTAGTACTAAAGGACCTCAGGCAGTTACATAAATTCTCTACGGCCCAGGAATCCTGTCCGTAAAATGGGCTTGACAGTAATGGTACCTATCTTATAAGGTTGTTGGGAGAATTAAATGAGGTAATACACGAGATCTTAGAGTCTGGTACATTGTGCATGCTTCATAAATGTTGGCCAGCACATTAGTTTCTATTGCTGTGTAAAAATTATGTTGCCCTGATTGTGAGCTCCTTGAAAGCAGGAGCTGTGTCACATTCATTTCTGGGTTCTTGGTGTATGACTGAGAGTAGGTGCTCAATTAATGTTGAGAAATAAAACAGCCAACAGTAATATCTTAATACCAGGGTAACTTAGTACCACGGTAACTGGTGGAGGGGAGGGCAGACCTTGGATACTGTATGAGGTCATGGGGGAAGTCTGAGAGGATGGTGGGGACTATTTCTAAGCAGGCTGGCGTCTTAGGGCTGCTCGGCCTTCTTTAGGTAGGCAGCCTCCTTGTCCATCTACAGTAGCGGTTCTCAACCCCAACCACATATTAGAATCACTTGGGAAGTTTTTTTTTTGTTTTTTGTTTTTTTTTGACAGAGTCTGGCTTTGTCCCCCAGGCTGGAGGGCAGAGATAGGAACATGGCCCTCTGCAGCCTCAGCCTCCCAGGCTCAAGTGATCCTCCTACCTCAGCCACTCAAGTAGCTGGGACTGCAGGCATGGGCCACCACATCCAGTTATTAGAATTTTTTTTTTTTTTTTTGTAGAGATGGAGTCTCGCCATGTTGGCCAGGCTGGTCTTGAACTCCTGTGCTCAAGTGATCCCTCTGCCTTGGCCTCCCAAAGTGCTAGGATTACAGGCCTGAGCCACCCTCACCGGTCTTGGGAAGCTTTTTTTTTTTTTTTTTTTTTTTTTGAGGGGGTTCCCCTTTCCCCCCCCCCGCGGGGGGGGG
>NC_037671.1:106105445-106136280 GCF_003255815.1 Theropithecus gelada | reverse complement strand
TTTTTTTTTTTTTTTTTTTTTTGAGATGGAGTCTCACTCTGTCGCCCAGGCTGGAGTGCAGTGGCACAATCTCAGCTCACTACAACCTCCGCCTCCCAGGTTCAAGAGATTCTCCTGCCTCAGCCTCCTTAGTAGCTGGGACTACAGCTGCGTGCCACTATGCCCAGCTAATTTTTTTGTATTTTTAGTAGAGACAGAGTTTCACCGTGTTAGCCAGGATGGTCTGGATCTCCTGACCTTGTGATCTGCCTGCCTTGGCCTCCCAAAATGTTGGGATTACAGGTGTGAGCCACTGCGCCCAGCCCGGGAGGCTTTTTAAAAATAGTGATGTCTGCCACCTCCACCCACCTAGGAGACTCTGATTTCGTTGGTTGGGGTGGAGCTCAGTCATCTGTAGTTTTTTTGTTTTTGTTTTTAAATGGATTGACACATAATAGTTGTACATATTTATGGGGTTCGGTGTGATATTTTGATTCATATGCACAATGTGTAATGATCAAATCAGGGTAATTAGTATATCCATCACCTCAAAATTGATCATTTTTTTGTGTTGGGAACATTCAAAATACTCTCCTCTAGGCCAGGCGTGGTGGCTTACACCAGTAATCCTAGCACTTTGGGGAGGCCGAAGCAGGAGGATTGCTTGAGGTCAGGAGTTCAAGACTAGCCTGGGCAACATGGTGAGACCCTATTTCTACTAAAAATACAAAAAATAGCAGGATGTGATGGTGTGTGCCTACAGTCCCAGCTACTTGTGAGGCTAAGGTGAGAGGATCACTCGAGCCCAGGAAACAGACGTTGCAGTGAGCTGAGATTGCACCATTGTACTCCAGCCTGGGCGACAGAGCCAGAACCTGTCTCAAAAAAACCTACAAATACGAACAACCCAAAATAACAAAACAGAAGAAAAATCCTCTCTTCTAGCCACAGTCATGTGTTGCTTAACAACAGGGATCTGTTCTGAAAAATGAGTTGTAAGCCAATTTCTTTGTTGTGTGAACACCACAGGGTGTATCTACACAAAGTTAGACGGTATAGCCTATTATACACCTGGGCTATATGCAGTAGTCCATTGCGTCTAGGCTACGAACCTTTCCAGCATGCTTCTGCACTGAAAGGCAGTTGTAGCACATTGGGAAATATGTGTGTATCTAAACATAGGAAAGGCACAGTAAAAATCCCATCTTATAACGTGCGGGACCACCGTCATACAGGCAGTCTGTCATTGACTGAAACGTTATTACGCAGCACAGGACTGTATTTGAAAATATACAATAAACTATTGTTAACTAAAGTTGCCTTAATCGGTAGTTTTAAAAGTTCCCTAGATGATTCTAAAGTGCAACCACATTGAGAAGCCCAGGTGGGTGTGGGTAGGGGTACCTCTCCTCTCATACCAACGAGCTGGCAGGGGTTGTTGATTCAGACATGGTTCAGACCCTTGGCTTCAAATCCTTGTGCCTAGTAGGGGTACACACATCAGGGTTGTGCTTGGAGGTAAGTGAGGTCATTTTCCTCCAGTCTATTATTTGGATTTCTACCCAACCAAGAATGGCATTGAAGTGCCTCTGCTCTGTGTCCACAGTAATCTCCTTCCTAAGGCACAGAGGGCACCCCTTCCTTCTGAGCCACAGGCACACTGTGCTCCCTCAAGCTGAGGAGTAAATACTTAAGTTGTGCAGATAGAACATTCAGCTTTAACTGGAAGATGAGTAAAATGGTGCCACAGATTAGAAAGTGTGGTTACTACCATAGGAGGGTGTGGTTGAATGGACACATGGATTCATGCTACAGTTGCCTGTGTCCAGTGCCTGAGGCATCATTGTCAGGCAATCCCAATCCCAGCCCTGGGTCTACCAACTTGCTGCATGGCCCCTGAAAGCATCTTTGGACTTCCAGAAGATTGCATTTTTTGGAGGTACTTTTAGTTTTATTTTTTTATTTTTTCATCAAGACAGGATCTTGTTCTGTCACTCAGGCTAGAGCACAGTGGTGTGATCTCAGCTCACTGCAGCTTTTTTTTTTTTTTTTTTTTTTTTTTTTTTTTTTTTTTTTTTTTTTTTGAGACGGAGTCTCGCTGTGTCTCCCAGGCTGGAGTGCAGTGGCATGATCTCGGCTCATTGCAAGCTCCGCCTCCCGGGTTCACGCCATTCTCCCGCCTCAGCCTCCCAAGTAGCTGAGACTACAGGCGCCCGCCACCACGCCCGGCTAGTTTTTTGTATTTTTAGTAGAGACGGGGTTTCCCCATGTTAGCCAGGATAGTCTCGATCTCCTGACCTCGTGATCCACCCGCCTCGGCCTCCCAAAGTGCTGGGATTACAGGCTTGAGCCACCGCGCCCGGCCCACTGCAGCTTCTGCCTCCTCAGTTCAAGCGATTCTTTTTTTTTTTTTTTGAGACTGAGTCTGGCTCTGTCGCCCAGGCTGGAGTGCGGTGGCCGGATCTCAGCTCACTGCAAGCTCCGCCTCCCGGGTTCACGCCATTCTCCTGCCTCAGCCTCCCGAGTAGCTGGGACCACAGGCGCCCGCCACCTCGCCCGGCTAGTTTTTTGTATTTTTTAGTAGAGACGGGGTTTCACTGTGTTAGCCAGGATGGTCTCGATCTCCTGACCTCGTGATCCGCCCGTCTCGGCCTCCCAAAGTGCTGGGATTACAGGCTTGAGCCACCGCGCCCGGCCGCGATTCTTGTGCCTCAGCCTCCTGAGTAGCTGGGGCTACATGCACACGCCACCACATCTGGCTAATTTTTGTATTTTTAGTAGAGATGGGGTTTCGCCATGTTGCCTAGGCTGGGTCTCGAACCCCTGACCTCAAGTGATCCACCTGCCTCAGCCTCCCAAAGTGCTGGGATTACAGGTGTTAGCCCTTGTGACCGGCCTCCAGTTTTGAAATACTAAGATTCCATACAAATTAAAAACAAAATTCCATGAATTAAAATGTTTTCTTTCTGTGAGCTTTGGTGACCTTGCTGTCTCATCCATGAAAAATTGGGCTCAGTGCTCCCAAGCTGAGCCTATCAAAATTGATGTAAATTCCTTGTCATTATTCTAGGAGATCCTGGGCATTCATCATATTCATTTGTTCTGTTACCTGGTTGTCATATGTGCCATTTACTGTCTTTTATGAAGACTTGGAAAAATGTCCCCTGGTGATATATTAGCACAACTGACTGCCTCATTGGTAGTTGCTGTTCATCTTAAATGAGATTGCAACAACTTTGAACTGTTTGGTGGGGCAAGACAACCAGTGACACAACCCTTGTTGAGACACGACTGTGACTGCAATCGGCAAACAGGGTTTCCTGTGTAGCTTCATGTTACCACTATGTGTTATCAGCATGTATTTGGTTTTATATTTACTTATTACTTATTTATTTTCATGTTCTGTCTCATTCCTGCCCTCCAAAGTATTTTGAGTTAACTTATAAAAATATGCATTAAACAACAAGTTACAAATAGATTAGGAATTTGAGGTAGAGGACAGGTAAAGGTAGAAAAAAATCCATCAGTTCATGGGTAGGATTCAAGGATGTTTGCCACAGGGTCCTGAATAACTGCTATAGCTGATGGGATGGAAGGCCTATGATTAGAAACAGAAGCTAAACCGCCTTTGCATTAAAAACACACGACTAACCCAGAAGTGCTGAGGTCTGAGGAAAGATTCTCATATGGGTCCTGATGAAGGGGCTTCCAGGTGAAATGTGATCACTGTTATTGGCACCATCCCTACAATGACGGCAGCAGCCAGATTTTATAATCTTCATGAAGACAAGTGACACAGCAAATACTTAAGCAGAAGCAATATTACTAGCAGCTAAAATAGTGCTAACCAAATATGCAGCTCTAAAATTGAATATGTATAGGAAGACCCCTGATTATTTAGAGGAATACATGGACAACATTTTCCGTGAATATTATTTCTTATAATTTAGCCTTTTGATAAGGGTTGAACAGAAAATTGTAATGGCAAACACCACATACCAGTCACTATTCTCAGGGTTTTTACATGTATTTGCTCACTTAATACTCACAACATTTTTATGGAATCAGTGCCTTGAGCATCATGATCTTTTTTCTACAGATGTGGAAACTGAAAGACATTGGGTCGCTTGCCCGGGGGCACCCTGCAAAGCCCATGTTGGGTGGCTCCTTGCTGTTGGCCACTGCACTAGCATTTCCTCTGTGGGAGTTTGGGGGATTCTCTTTGACAAGATCTTGGAGTTTGGCTCTTCTGTTTGCTGTTAAGAGCAAGTGCATAAGCTTTGGCACTTAATCAAGTCCAGGGTGAAGCTGACATCATATCATGACCATAAAGGAGCCAGCTCATGGATGGTGAACAGCCCATGTCTACACTGGGCATAATTATTTAAAAATGATTTTTAGGCTGGGTGTGGTGGCTCATGCCTGTAGTTCTAGTACTTTGGGAGGCCGAGGCGAGTGGGTCCCTTGAGTCCAGGAGTTCGAGACCAGCCTGGGTAACATGGTGAAACACAGTCTCTATTTAAAAAAAAAAATTTTTTTTTAGTGTGCACATTTTTTTTTTTTTTTTTTCCTTTTTGAGATGGAGTCTTGCTCTGTTGCCCAGGCTGGAGTGTAGTGGTGCGATCTTGGCTCACTGCAAGCTCCGCCTCCTGGGTTCACGCCATTCTCCTGCCTCAGCCTCCCCGGTAGCTGGGACTACAGGCACCTGCCACCACGCCCGGCTAGTTTTTTGTATTTTTTTAGTAGAGACGGAGTTTACCGTGTTAGCCAGGATGGTCTCGATCTCCTGACCTCGTGATCTACCCGCCTGAGCCTCCCAAAGTAGTGTGCACATTTTTAAAGCTTGTGATATACATTGCCCTACTATCTGCCAGAAGGGTGTTAGCAATTTCCATTCCCACCAGCGTGCAGTTATTTTAGTTAGAAAATTTTGTGAAAAAGATTAGCAATTACTCATCTATAGTCATTAATATTTTGATGTATAGAACATTATATATAACACATAAAACATATCCTATACATATTCTCTCTACAAAATACGTTCTATGTATCTATATATGCTATCTCTATCTAACATATAGAGTATGTGATCAATAGAATGCCCAACTTTAAGTAATTTAACTTGCAGTATACTTTCAAAAATAAAATTTTTATATTTTTTGGAGACAGGGTCTCCCTCTGTTGCCCAGGCTAGAGTGCAGTGGCTCAGTCTTGGCTCACTGCAGTCCCTGGCTTAAGGAATCCTTCCACCTCAGCCTCCCAAGTAGCTGGGACGACAGGCAAGTGCCACCATGCCCGGCTAACTTTTTAGTCTTTTGTAGAGAAGGGGTATCACTATGTTGCCCAGCCTGGTCTTGAATTCCTGGGCTCAAGTGATCCTCCCACCTTGACTTCCAAAAGTGCTGAGATTACAGGCGTGAGCCACCATGCGTAAGATTATTTCAAATGGTTGCCTAAGTAACCAGGCCTTCCTCGAGACAATCTGCTCTGTAAATTATCAATTAACATCTACAAAACATGCATTTGGGGCTGAGAATATTTGATCTTCAGTCATTTTCTCTGCCATTTGTATTTCTTGGCAATAAAGCGATGCCATTTGCATATAAGATGACCTTGTCTTTCTGTTTTCTCTGAGAGGAAAATGTGATGGTTCATGTTCTGCTTGGCTCCCATTAGTCACTCCCTGCCTTTCTCTGTCCTGCTGTCTGTCCCGTGACACTGATTGCCCGCCTCGGACTCCTTTGGCCTCTGGCTACTGGCTGGGTCAGTTAATGGGAAGCACTGGCTGGAGATTGGAGGGTGGGAAGAGAGGCGTGGGGTGTTTTACCTCCTCAGCAACTGGGCTTCACTCTAGTAGGGGCTGCCTCCTTCTGTGTCCACAGTTCCTGTAGGAGGGTCCCCCTCTCCCAATTCCAGTACTGTCCTGGAACCTGAGGGAGACCAGGGCTTTTCAATGTTGCTGAACATATGGGTTTCCCTACTAGTTCCATTATTGGCTCCCCTATTCCTGCCAACATTTTTGCAAGTAATTCTGTCACTTGGCTCTCCTCAGTTATACCTTTTGGGGTGCCATCTGTTTGCAGGGTCCTGCTTGTTAAAGGGACTGTACTCGTCCCAAGGATCAAAGTTAAATATAGACAGGGGACCTCTAAACCCCCTTCTTTACCTTCTCACATCCTCTCTGATCCCTCTTTTTTTTTTTTTTTTTTTTTGAGACGGAGTCTCTCTCTGTCATCCAGGCTGGAGTGTGGTAGTGTGATCTTGGCTCAATGCAACCTCTGCTTCCTGGGTTCAAGTGATTCTCCTGCCTCGGCCTCCCAAGTAGCTGGGATTACAGGCACCCGGCTAATTTTTGTATTTTTGGTAGAGATGGGGTTTCACCATCTTGGCCAGGCTGGTCTTGAACTCCTGACCTTGTGATCCACCCGCCTTGGCCTCCCAAAGTGCTGGGATTACAGAGGTGAGCCACTGCGCTGCGTCAGGGTCCTGCCTATTATAGGGACTGTACTCATCCCAAGGATCAAAGTTAAATCCAAGAGGCAGGGGACCATCTAAACCCCCTACTTCACCTTCTCACAATATCTTTTCTGATCCCTCTTTTTTTTTTTTTTTTTTGAGACAGAGTCTCACTTTGTCACCCAGGCTGGAGGGCAGAGGTGTGATCTTGGCTCACTGCAATCTCTGCCTCCTGCGTTCAAGTGATTCTCCTGCCTCAGCCTCCTGAGTAGCTGGGAGTACAGCTGCCTGCCACCAAGCCCTGCTAATTTTTGTATTTTAGTAGAGATGGGGTTTCACTATGTTGGCCAGGCTGGTCTCGAACTCGTGACCTCAAGTGATCTGCCCACCTTGGCCTCCCAAAGTGCTGGGATTATAGGCTTGAGCCACCGCGCTGGGCCTCTGATCCCTTTCTTTATCCCTAGGATAAAGGCAGTGGTCCTGAGTGGAGTTTGCATTTGGGGACAGGCTCCCAGTGAGCCTCAGGGGCCTGTTTAAGCCACTATGGCTTAGTGCAGCCTGTAGCTGGCTCCTGCCAGAGTTAGACTGGGAGTATTACAAATTCTCTGATGGAATTCCTGGCTGATTTATCACCAGTATGATACACACCAAACCATGGTCTACAGTGGAACAGCCCATCCTAAAACCCACTAGCTTCTCATTGAGAATATGGCCTGAGAAGCCAGACTTGCAATTTATCACGGAGGACTTTTTAGTTTAATTTTATGTTAATTTTATTTATTACAATTTTTTTTTTTTGAGATGGAGTCTCACTCTGTTGATCAGGCTGGGGTGCAGTGGCATGATCTTGGCTCACTGCAACCTCCGCCTCCCGGGTTCAAGCAATTCTCCTGCCTCAGCCCCCCAAGTAGCTGGGATTACAGGTGCCTGCCACCACGCCTGGCTAATTTTTGTGTGTGTGTGTGTGTGTATATATATATATACACTTTTTTTAAAAGTAGAGACAGGGGTTTCACCATGTTGGCCAGGCTGGTCTCGAACTCCTGACCTCGTGACCTGCCCACCTCTGTCTCCCAAAGTGCTGGGATTATAGGCATAAGCCACTGTGCCTGGCCTTTTCATTATAATATTATTCAGAAAGGTCTTTAAAAATAATTATAGCATACATTTATATCCTGACGTCTTAAAAGCAACTTCCTAAAAAAAAAACAAACTTCAAATGACCAAGAGAAATTGTCAAGGATTTTAAGTCGGATCCTTAAGTGATTAGGTTTGTGTTGAGGGATTTTAATAACAAGATTTGTGGTTTTCAATAGAGAGAAAAGCAAAAACCACCAACCAACCAACCAACCAACCAACCAACAAGCAAAAACTCCCTAAAATTTAAATACTAGATTTATTTTTTGGTGTGGTGGGGGGAAGGAGAATACAGAAAAGTACATGGGTTAATATAATAACCTGGGCTTTCATAATCAGCATAAACAAATGTTGATGTTTCATTATGTTTGCTTCAGTTCAATATGTTTTTAGAAATACCACATGCAGACCAGGTGCAGTGGCTCACGCCTGTAATCTCAGAACTTTAGGAGGCCAAGGCGGGCAGATCACGAAGTCAGGAGATCAAGACCATCCTGGTTAACATGGTGAAACCCTGTCTCTACTAAAAATGCAAAAAATTAGCCGAGCATGGAGGCGTGTACCTGTAGTCTCAGCTACTTGGGAGAATAGCTTGAACTTGGGAGGCAGAAGAATCGCTTGAACCCGGGAGGCAGAGGTTGCAGTGAGCTGAGATTCCACCACTGCCCTCCATCCTGGGCAACAGAGTGAGACTCTCAAAAAAAAAAAAAAAAAAAGAAGAAGCAACTATTATAAATAATTTGATATGTACCCAATTTATGCTAAGCTAGTACATACAGTAATTTATTTATTTTAACTCCTATGAGTATTCTATTATATCCACAATTACACAATTGCACCACAATTTATGTATCTAATTTTCTGCTGGAAAACTTTTAGGTTTCTTTCCAATTATGATCCTACAAACACTGTTGCAATGGCCCTCCTAGTCCGTGTCTCATTGTGCATATATTTCACAGTGTTTGTACCTAGACATGGAGTTGCCAGGCCGTGGGGGTGTGCTCATTTCCAGTTACACTAGATGGTAAGAACTGATTGTGTAGTCAACCGGCTGATTGGCGTTGCCTTGACTGAACCTCCAGATGGCTGTTAAATAGATTTCTGAGGTTTCTCAAGAAGAAGTGGCATGACTGGGTGCAGTATGCGACTTCAATTCTAAATACATGCCCAGGTACAGTGGAATGACTAGAATGAACAAAGTCACCTGCAACTATGAGACTAGGCAGACCTCTAGTAGTATTTATGTGATGTAGTACTTGTCTGTAGTGTTTAAAAATAATTTTAAGCTGGGTGCAGTGTCTCATGCCTGTAATCCCAGCATCTTGGGAGGCTGAGGTGGGAGGATTGCTTGAGCCCAGGAGTTTGAGACCAGCCTGGCCAATATAGTGAGATCTTTAAAAAAAAAAAAAAAAATTAGCTAGGTGTAGTGGAGTGCACCTGTAGTCCTTGCTACTGGGGAGATTAAGCAGAGAGGATTGCTTGAGTCCACGAGGTCCAGGCTGCAGTGAGCTATGATTGCACCACTGCACTCTAGCCTGAGTGACAGAGCAAGAACCAGTCTCAAAAAAAAAAAAAAAAAGGAATGATAATAATAATTTTAAAACCTCAGAAATATGAATATATCATGCCCCAAGAAATCTCTTACCAAATGTCAGAGTTAAACAACAACACTTTTATGCACCTTTGCTATAAAATCTCCAAAACTAGTCTAAACAAATCTCAGAAACAGATGGCGTGAAGTCCCTGAAAAGAGTGACTTTATATTGGAACAGAAGCACAAGTGGTCAGAGAGCAGTCAGTCATAACTGTTTTCAGTACCATGAATTTTCCTATTCTTTTGGTAATGCCTTTGAACAACTTCACTGAGTTTGGTTGTAAATGAGGACCTTTATATCAAGGTCGGCTAGTTCCTTGGATCAAATTGCATAAGGTCCTGTCTTGCATTCATAACGGCACTCTTGTGTCTATCAACCTCAGTTCATATTTACATGGACGTAAAGGGAAGGCATTACTTTTCTTTTTTTTTTTTTTTTTTTTTTTAGACAGAATTTTGCTCTGTCACACAGGCTGGAGTGAAGTGGCA
Organism: Theropithecus gelada; assembly: GCF_003255815.1. NCBI lineage: Eukaryota > Metazoa > Chordata > Mammalia > Primates > Cercopithecidae > Theropithecus > Theropithecus gelada. The sequence goes on along the minus strand of NC_037671.1, from coordinate 106,126,625 downwards.
CTATCTCGGCTCACTGCAACCTCCGCCCCGCCAGGTTCAAGCGATTTTCTTGCCTCAGCCTCCCGCGTAGCTGGGACTACAGGCATGCACCACCATGCCTGGCTAATTTTTGTATTTTTAGTAGAGATGGGGTTTCGCCATGTTGGTCAGACTGGTCTCGAACTCCTGCCCTCAGGTGATCCACCTGCCTCGGCCTCCCAAAGTGCTGGTATTAAAGGCGTGAGCCATCGCGCTTGGCCTAAGGGAAGGCATTTACCTGCTTTCAGATGGTTTAGTGTTTGAATTTTCTGACAAGAAGTTGGTGTTATTTCCTTTTATCTGGATCACGTTCTATGCTCAGCAGCTGCACTAGAGACAATTTTAAAATAAAGTACATGCTGTGTAGTCTAGTGCTGCTTAAGATTTTGTTTTTTAAATGCTGCAATTCCTTTCTTACAACCACAGCATAAGGTAATCCAAAGTTCCATTTCATATTTCTGCTTGTGTCCTTATTTTAAAAGGAACAGGATTTCTTCTAGATTGCAGTTCCTATTTTGAGAGGAAATATTTTCACTCTTTTGTTCCAGCCCCAAGAAAGAAGCCAGATCATCTCTAGTTAAGAGTTCTTGGCTAGGCCGGGAGCGGTGGCTCAAGCCTGTAATCCCAGCACTTTGGGAGGCCGAGATGGGCGGATCACGAGGTCAGGAGATCGAGACCATCCTGGCTAACACGGTGAAACCCCGTCTCTATTAAGAAATACAAAAAAGTAGCCGGGCGAGGTGGCGGGCGCCTGTAGTCCCAGCTACTCGGGAGGCTGAGGCCGGAGAATGGCGTGAACCCGGGAGGCGGAGCTTGCAGTGAGCTGAGATCCGGCCACTGCACTCCAGCCTGGGCGACAGAGCGAGACTCCGTCTCAAAAAAAAAAAAAAAAAAGAGTTCTTGGCTACCCAAGGGAATTCTCTCATATTATAGGTCCTCAGCACGCATGACTGGGCCACTAGATTCTTTCTGAGTGACTTCTGGGAATGAAATGGAGCGGCTGAGAAAATGTAGAACAAAACTCCAATATGGAAAATTACCCCACAAAGAAGTGACTTGTAACTTAAGATGTGATGTTACCACCTGATTTCCCATGATTGCATTTGTGGTTGACTTTATATACTCTTTTTCTCCCTTAAACTCTTCCTACTTAATAAAAATTAATTACAAATAAAAATGAGTGATGATCACAAACTATAAAAGCAACTGTGAAAAATGACATCTAGAAAGTTTTACTTCATGTTCTCAAAATTTGTGTTTTGGAGTCATTCTCAAATAACTCACCATAGAAGCAAATTTCTCAGACAACAATGATAAAGAGAAATATTGAAATGAAAATATGTAAATAAAGCTGCTTTTCACAGAAAAGTTTTTTATTGTGGTGTAAAATATACATAATGTAAAATTTACCAACTTCGTTTTCTTTTTGGGATGGAATCTCGCTCTGTCACCCAGGCTGGAGTGCAGTCGTGTGATCTCGGCTCACTGTAACCTCTGCCTCCTGGGTTCAAGTGATTCTCCTGCCTCAGCTTCCCGAGTAGCTGGGATTACAGGCACATGCCACCATGTCTGGCTAATTTTTGTATTTTTAGTAGAGACAGAGTTTCATCATGTTGGCCAGGCTGGTCTCAAACTCCTGGCCTCAAGTGATTTGCCCACCTCAGCCTCCCAAAGTGCTGGGATTACAGGTATGAGCCACCGTGCTTGGCCCCATCTTGTATTTTTTTTTTTTTTTTTGAGATGGAGTCTTGCTCTGTCGCCCAGGTTAGAGTGCAGTGGCACAATCTTGGCTCACTGCAAACTCTGCCTCCTGGCTTCAACTGATTCACCTGTCTCAGCCTCCCCAGTAGCTGGGATTACAGGCGCCTGCCACCGTACCTGGCTAATTTTTGTATTTTTAGTAGAGACGGGGTTTCACCATGTTGGCTAGGCTTGTCTCGAATTCCTGACCTCGTGATTCACCCACCTTGGCCTTCTAAAGTGCTGAGATTATAGGCGTGAGCCACTGCGCCCAGCACGCCGCCCCCCCCCACTTTTTCTCAGAAGGAATTTTACTCTTGTTGCCCAGTCTGGAGTGCAATGGCACGATCTCGGCTCACCGCATCCTCTGCCTCCTGGGTTCAAGTGATTCTCCTGCCTCAGCCTCCCTAATAGCTGGGATTACAGGCATGAGCCACCACGCCCTGCTAATTTTTATATTTTTAGTAGAGATGGGGTTTCACCATGTTGGTCAGGCTGGTCTCGAACTCCTGACCTCAAGTAATCCACCTGCCTCAGCCTCCCAAAGTGCTGGGATTACAGGCATGAATCACCACATACGGCCTTTTTTTTTTTTTTAAAGACAGAGTTTTGCTCTTGTTGTCCAGACTAGAGTGCAATGGTTCAATCTCGGCTCACCACAACCTCCACTTCCAAGGTTCAAGTGATTCTCCTGCCTCAGCCTCCTGAGTAGCTGGGATTACAGGCATGTGCCACCACGCCTGGCTAATTTTTGTATTGTTAGTAGAGACAGAGTTTCACCATGTTGGCCAGGCTGGTCTTGAACTCCTGGCCTCAAGTGGTCTGCCCACCTCAGCCTCCCAAAGTGCTGGGATTACAGGCATGAGCCACCATGCCCCGCCCCATCTTGTATTTTTAAGTGTACAGTTCTGTGGCATTTACATTGGTCTGCAATCATCACCGTCATTCATCTCTAGAACTTTTTATCTTACAAGGCTGAAACTGTACCCACTAAACACTAATGCTCCCTCCTCATTGCACACCCAGCCCCCATTGCCCTGGTCCCTGGCAAATACCACTCTACTTTCTGTCTCTGTGAATTTGACTACTATGGTATCTCATATAAGTAGAATCATATTTGTCCTTTTTGTGACTGATTTATTTCCTTAGCATGATGTCCTCGGGGCTCATTCACATTGCAGCATGTGTCAGAATATCCTTCCTTTTTTTTTGAGATGGAGTTTCGTTCTCGTTGCCCAGGTAGGAGTGCAATGGTGCGATCTCGACTCACTGCAACCTCCACCTCCCGGGTTCAAGGGATTCTCCTGCCTCAGCCTCATGAGTAGCTGAGATTACAGGTGCGCACCACCACACTCAGCTAATTTTTTGTATTTTTAGTAGAGACGGGGTTTCACCATGGCCAGGCTGATCTTGAACTCCTGACCTCAGGTGATCTGCCCACTTTGGCCTCCCAGAGTGCTGGGATTACAGGCGTGAGCCACTGCGCCTGGCCAATATCCTTCCTAAGGCTGAATGACATTCCATTGTGTGTATATGCCATATTTGTTTATCTAGTCATCCATTGATGTGGACTTGGGTTGCGTCCGTTTTTTGGCTATTGTAAATAATGCTGCTGTTAACATGGGTATACAAATATCTGTTCTAGTCCCTCCTGTGAGTTTTGGGTCTATACTCAGATGTGGACTCAGTTTCCTAAGTAGTTGGGATTACAGGTGTCTGCCACCATGCCCAGCTAAATTTTGTATTTTTAATAGAGACGGGGTTTCACCATGTTGGCTAGGCTGGTCTCAAACTCCTGACCTCATGATCCGCCCACCTCAGCCTCCCAAATCCTTGGCCTGGGATTACAGGCGTGAGCCACCATGCCTGGCACAGTATTTAATTTTTTAGGGAACTGCCATACTGTTTTCCATAGAAACTGCACTATTTACATTCCCACTAACAGTACACAGGGGTTCCAGTTTTCCACATCCTCACCAACACTTACTTTTTTAAAATAATAGCCATCCTAATGAGTGTAAAGAGCCATGAAAATCTTTAATGTCAATACATATACAGGTATATTTTATCTTCTTGAGAAATGTTTAGCTTGTTTTTAGCTTTTTACTGTGAAAACAAATCTATGATGAATAAAACCCTTGCCTGTACATCTTTGTGATTGTGGCTTATTGTCAGCTTGTATTATGTTACTAAAAGTTGAATTGCTGGATTGAAGGATATACATTTACAATATTTATTGCCATTTATACTTTGAGGGTTTCTTTCTTTCTTTCTTTCTTTTTTTTTGAGACAGAGTCTTGCTCTGTCACGCAGGCTGAAGTGCGGGGGTGGGATCTCAGCTCACTGAAATCTCCGCCTACCTGGCTCAATCAATCCTCATGTCTCAGCCTCTTGAGTAGCTGGGACTACAGGTGGGTGCCACCATGCCTGGTTAATTATTTTTTTGTATTTTCAGTAGAGACAGGGTTTCACCATATTGGCCAGGCTGGTCTTGAACTCCTGACCTTATGCAATCTGCCTGCCTCAGCCTCCAAAGGGTTGGGATTACAGGCGTGGGCCACCGCTCCCCACCTACTTTGAGGGTTTCTAATTCTCACACATAACCCTCCCCCAACAAGGGCAGGTATTATCAATTAATTTATTTTTGCCAGCAAGATGGGCAACAACTGATATCTCATTGTTTTTATTGTGTTCTTTAGTTTCTAATAAGGGTTAATATCTTTTCATCTTTTTATCTCAATCTTTAATTAAATGAATTGAAAATTGCAAATAAGTGGTTTCCCAAGGAAAACTGGGGTACTATTACCAAAAGAAGGATGAATATATGCCATACAGGCAAAAGCAACACTCTTCTGTAGTTTTACTTTTCTTATTTTAACATTTGATTCATCCAGAATTTATCTTAATGGCTTTATTTTTCCAAATACTTAGCTAGTTTTCACATTATTTACTTGGTCCATATTTTCTCCACTGATTTGAAATATTTTTTTGTTTGTTTGTTTGTTTTTGTTTTTTGAGACAGAGTTTCACTCGTCACCCAGGCTGGAGTGCAATGGTGTGATCTCGGCTCACTGCAACCTCTGCCTCCCAGGTTCAAGTGATTCTCCTGCCTCAGCCTCCTGAGTAGCTGGGATTACAGGCGACCCACCACCATGCCCAGCTAATTTTTGTATTTTCAGTAGAGATGGGGTTTTACCAAGTTGGCCAAGCTGGTCTCGAACTCCTGACTTCAGGTGATCTGCCCGTCTCAGCCTCCCAAAGTGCTGGGATTACAGCCACTGTGCCTGACTATTTTTTGAACTGTGTATTTTCTTATATTGATTTGTCTGTCATTTCTTGTGCTAGTATTACACTGCTTTACTTACTGTAGCTTTATCATCTCTTTCAGTGGCTGATAGGGCAAATCTGTTCACTTTTCTTTCCTTCCTAAAATTCCCTGTTGTTTTCACATGTTTATTCTTCCAGCGCAGTAGTTCTCAACCTTGGCTGCACATTGGAATCACTGAGGGAATGTTAATAAATGCTGATAACCTCACCCCACTCCCAGAAGTCCCAGCTTAATTGCTAGGGGTACAGTATGGGAACAGAGTTCTAATAGCTCCCCAGATGATTCTAAATGTGTAACCAAGTTGAGTACCACTTTGCAGGATGAACTTTAACACCATTTTCTTCCATTTCTGCTATGATTTTTATTTTTATTGCATTGAATTATAGATTAATTTAGAGATAATTGACATCTTTATAATACCGTGTTTTTCTATTTCATTTGGTCACGGTTCTTTAGCTGAGAAAATCAGAAAGAGATTTTGGCTGATGCTATGGACTGAATGTTTGTGTTTCCCTCAAATTTATTCATATGTTGAATCCTAAATCCCCAATATGATGGCATGAGGAGGCGGGGCCTTTGAGAGGTGATTAGTGTTCTCATCAGGCAAGGAATCTGCCAGGCACCTTGATCTGGGACTCCCAGCCTTGAGAACCGTGAGTAATGAATTTCTGTTGTTTAAGCCACCCAGTCTATGGTTACTTGTTATAGCAGCCTAAACTAAGACAGCTGACTTAAAGGAAAAGTTGAAAGAAAGGATTTTCTGAAAGGATTTGGAGTAGCTCAGAGGTGTGAAGAAAAGCTGAAGAACTAGATGTGCGAACAGGAAAATTGAAGCAGCTCTTAGACTTGAAGCAGCTGAACTCAACTCCACTTACATTCTTAGCTCCTCCAGCTTTCCAGCTTTCAGGTATTTTGCTTGAATTTCAGATTCTGAAAAAGAATTCAATGGTCCTCCTTTGGGTAGCTCATCTACTTCTTGCCTGGAGGATGCTTTGAGTGACAGTTGCTACAAACCTGCACATGGTGGGGAACCTACAGAAGGGAAATCAGTAGCCAGGATGTTGGGGCGGTGGTGAAATGACAGTAATAATGACAAGTGCAACAAAAATAGCCATGCAGTATGCTGGTGTGAGCACGGCATTTCTCTTCACTTATATTTTCTTCAGCGTTCCTTGATGTTTTATAGTTTTTCTTATTTAATTTGCGTATTACTCATTTAGCTAATTTGTGTTTCATGCATTTTATTTTCTTTGTGACTAGCAGCTTTTTAAAATTTTGTTTTGTTATTATTTATTTATTTATTTATTTGAGACAGAGTCTCACTCTGTTGCCCAGGCTGGAGTACAACGGCGCAATCTCTGCTCACTGCAACCTCTGCCTCCCAGGTTCAAGCGATTCTCCTGCCTCAGCCTCCCCAGTAGCTGGGATTACAGGCATGCGCCACCACACCCTTCTAATTTTGTATTTTTAGTAGAGACGGGGTTTCTCCATGTTGATCAGGCTGGTCTTGAACTCCCGATCTCAGGTGATCCACCCACCTTGGCCTCCCAAAGTGCTGGGATTATAGGTATGAGCCACTGCAGCTGGCCTTGTTTTTTAAACTAAAATGTTTTCCATTTTAGTTCACAAACTAAGTACATAAACCTTATTCTTTTTTTTGTTCTTGTACATTATGCCAGTTTATAGATATACTATAATGTATCTAACCTGTCTTCTACTATATGAGTTGTTTTTAATCTTTATCCATGTGTGTGTATATGTGTGTGTGTGTGTGTATATATATGTGTGTGTGTGTGTATGTGTGTGTGTATATATATATATATTTTTTTGAGATGGAGTCTCGCTCTGTCACCCAGGCTGGAGTGCAGTGGCGTGATCTGCACTCACTACAAGCTCTGCCTCTTGGGTTCACGCCATTCTCCTGCCTCAGCCTCCTGAGTAGCTGGGACTACAGGCGCCTGCTACCACGCCTGGCTAGTTTTTTGTATTTTTTTTAGTAGAGACGGGATTTTACCGTGTTAGCCAGGATGGTCTCCATCTCCTGACCTCGTGAGGCACCCGCCTCAGCCTCCCAGAGTGCTGGGATTACAGGCGTGAGCCACCACGCCTGGCCCAGACATTATATATTTTTATATTTGTTAATCTTACAGGTGAAAAAGGTGTCTGTGAGATTTAATTTGTATTTCTCTCATTATGAGTACAGCTGGTCACCTTTTCATATTTTAAGAACCATTTAAAATTCCTTTTATGTAAAATTTTGCCAATTTTTCTATGAGGTTGTTAATCTTTCTCTTATTGTTTATAGGAGCTCTTTATATTTTAGGGAAAGTAGCCCTTCATTTTGATGTGGCCACAAATAATTTATTTCCATATTTTTGTTTGACGGTTAACTGCTTCTGGTTAACCTTAATGATTGAAGGTTTTTTTTTTTTTTTTTTGGATGTGTGAGCCAAAGATTTATTTCTTCATTTCTTGCATTTGAAGTACTCTTTGATGACATCCTTGGCCTGAGACTCCTTGCCATAGTCCTTAACTACTACACAACTGCAACCAACAACTGTATGGGGTTTCCTCTCTGTCAGTTTTACAGAGGCCTTCCCATTCCTCTAGTTTCTTGTTGTCATGAACCTTAATTAGGTTGATTTGGTGTTCAGCACAAAGGGCCTCCACCAACTTGACATACACAGGCTCATTACAGTTGGACGCAAGCACACAAAGATGGGCTTGGCCCTTGTCTAAGGCTTTGGCAGCTTCGCGAATTCCACGCGCTAGGCCTTCGTGAATGAGGGTGGTCTTCAGCAATTGTAAAGCAGTATTAACGTCCATTACACCTCCAGCAGCAATGCCTTCCTCGGCCATGGTGGTGAGTTACGGGTGAAGCTGAATCTTGAAGGCACCCAAGCCTCCGCCTCCGCGCGACTTGGCGGCGGCAGGGAAAGAGCAATCGAAAGGTTTTTATAACTTGCCATGAGTGCATCAATTGTAAACTATTTTATTTTATTCTTTTCTTTTCTTTCTTTCTTTTTTTTTTTTTTTTCTTTTTTTGTGACGTAGTCTTGCTCTGTTGCCAGGCTGGAGTGCAGTGGCGCAATCTCGGGTCACTGCAACCTCTGCCTCCCGGGTTCAAGTGATTCTTCTGCGTCACCCTCCCGAGTAGCTGGGACTACAGGCACCCACTACCACGCCTGGGTGATTTTTGTATTTTTAGTAGGGACGGGGTTTCACCATGTTGGCCAGGCTGGTCTCGATCTCTTGACCTCGTGATCCACCCGCCTTGGCCTCTCAAAGTACTGGGATTACAGGTGTGAGCCACCGCACCCGGCTATTTATTTAGAGAGAGGATTCTATTGCCCAGACTGGAGTGCAGTGGTATGATCATAGCTCACTGTAATCTCAAACTCCCAGGTTCCAGCAATCCCTGCCTCAGCCTACCAACTAGCTGGGACTACAGATGTGCACCACTGCACCTGGCTAATTTGTGAACTATTTTAATTCTGATAAACATTGCTGTTCCTTTAATAAATTCTTCCCTTTAGTTTCTTCCCTTTTCTGGATTTCTATTAGTTGGATTGTAGACCTCTTTGATTAACCTTCTAACCCTCTAATTTTCTTATCTTTTTTCATATTTCTCATTATTGCTAGAAAATGGGTTAAACTTTATTTTCTTTCTCTCTTTCTTTCTTTCTTTCTTGCTTGCTTGCTTGCTTGCTTGCTTGCTTTCTTGCTTTCTTGCTTTCTTGCTTTCTTTCTCTCTCTCTCTCTCTCTCTCTCTCTCTCTTTTGATGGAATCTCACTCTGTCACCCAGGCTGGAGTACAGTGGCACGATCCTGGCTCATTGCAACCTCTGCCTCCTCGGTTCAAGTGATTCTTCTGCCTCAGCCTCCCGAGTAACTGGGATTACAGGTGCCCGCCACCATGCCCGGCTAATTTTTGTAGTTTTAGTAGAGATGGGGTTTCACCATGTTGGCCAGGCTGGTCTCGAACTCCTGATATCAGCTGAACCACCCGCCATGGCCTCCCAAAATGCTGGGATTACAGGCGTGAGGCACCTCGCCATGCTTATTTTCTAATTTGTTAATTAATGTCTTTTCAATTTGGCAATCATATTTTAAATCTCCTGGAGCTATTTCTTGTTTTCAGAGTGTTCTTTTTCCATAGCATCGTGTTCTTGTTTTATGGATGAATTATATTTCTTGCTTCTCTGAGGATATGTATAATAATGTTTTGAAATTTTTTTCCATATGTAGAACCTTTAGTGAGCATCTGCCATGCAGAGTAATGTGCCCAATGTGAGAATCCTCCACTCCAGTCCCAACTCTAGTTGGTATCTCCTTGCTTCCCATGGTGCTCCCACCTCTCTTTGATACTCACTTCCTGAATACATGTGACCCCTAGAGGCTGGGATCCCCAGTATCAGCCCCAATACCACCCCCAAAAGCAGCAGGCCCAGGGTCCCTGGGCAAAGGGATCTTCTGTCTCCAGAGGGGTTGAGGGCCAGGAGCAGCTGTGAGGCTCAGTGGGGGTGGAGAACTGGGGTCCTCAGGATTTCCAGAGTATCAGTGGGAACTTACAGGTGACCAGGGTTGCCACGGAGGCAGTGACCAAACTCTGTATGCCCAGGGTACTGAGGGTGCCACGCAGGAGGCCACAAGTGAATCCAGGAACTTGGGTGCTTCCTCCAGATACTGCAGGCCCAAGATCATCAGGATGAGGAGTGGAAGCTGTTGTCCTGAAAAAAGTAGGTCCCTTGGTGATTGGTGCACAGGCTGTCCATCTGTTGGAACACAGTCACCCACAGATTTTTGCGTATGAACTTGAGGACACCCAGCTCCTCCCTGAGATGAGCATCTCCAGGGGCAGTCTCTTGCCTAGAACCTGGCTCACACAGAAATCCATGCTCTCCAGGATCAACAGGCTTATCTTCTGTCCCCCTCCCCACCGGACAGGGTTGGGTTTGTGATGCCACAGCTCTGCTACCATCTCCGTGTGTAGAAACTCGAACAGCACAGCATCTACCATGTGTTAGCCTCATGCCCCTAATCTGAAATTTTTATATATTTTTGAGACAGCATCTTGCCTTGTTACTTAGGTTGGAGTACAGTGGCATAATCACAGCTCACTGTAGCCTCAACTCCCTGGGCTCAAGCAATCCTTCCACCTCAGCCTCCCAAGTAGCTGGGACTACAGGTATGCGTCATCTTGACTGGTGGAATTTTTTTTTTTTTTTTAATTTTTGTAGAGATGGAGTCTCACTATGTTGCCTAGGCCAGTCTTGAACTCCTGAGCTTAAGCAATCCTTCCACCTTGGCCTCCCAGAGTGCTAGAATTATGAGTGTGAGCCACCACAGCTAGCCAATGTTTTTTAAACATTAATAAATATGTATTGTGTTATCTGTTTTCTCTAAGATCCTTTAATTCTATTTCTTTGTTTTGCTCTTTTTCTTCCTGTTAGTGGTCCTCTTCAAATGTCTGATAATTCTTGGACAGCCAAGACACAAGTACTCAAAAAGCTGATCAGAAGTTCTAGGTGTTTGTCAGAGAGGGGAAGAAAGAACTCATTGACTGGTGGAATTCACTGTAGAGAGAGAAGCCAGCAAACGAACTTTTTTTTTTTTTGAGAAATCCCAAATGTCAGTATTTATAGGTGTTTTTCTTGACTTGGTCAGTTTCCACAGAAAGGTACCCTCTCATTTTCTCCCTGGGAGTATATGTCTGGCTGTCAATGTTTCGATTGCCAGAGGGGAAAGAGGGTTAGAAGACTCATTTGAAACTCCGACTTTCTTTTTCTTTTTTTTTTTGTAATTATACTTTAAGTTCTAGGGTACATGTGCACCACATGCAGGTTTGTTACATATGTATACATGAGCCATGTTGGTGTGCTGTACCCATTAACTCGTCATTTACATTAGGTATATCTCCTAATGCTATCCCTCCCCCCTCCTCCCACCCCACAACAGGCCCTGGTGTGTGATGTTCCCCTTCCTGTGTCCAAGTGATCTCATTGTTCAATTCCCACCTATGAGTGAGAACATACGGTGTTTGGTTTTCTGTTCTTGCGATAGTTTGCTGAGAATGGTGGTTTCCAGCTGCATCCATGTCCCTACAAAGGACACGAACTCATCCTTTTTTATGGCTGCATAGTATTCCATGGTGTATATGTGCCACATTTTCTTAATCCAGTATGTCATTGATGGACATTTGGGTTGGTTCCAAGTCTTTGCTATTGTGAATAGTGCCACAATAAACATACGTGTGCATGTGTCTTTATAGCAGCATGATTTATAATCCTTTGGGTATATACCCAGTAATGGGATGGCTGTGTCAAATGGTATTTCTAGTTCTAGATCCTTGAGGAACTCCAACTTTCATTAAATCCTCATTTCCTTATAGTCTGTTACCCATACCTTTGTATACCTGTACCTGCCATGCTTAAATCTTTCATGTCCCAACCCTGCAGAGATTAATGGACCTTTCACTTTTTGCCAGAGTTTGGGAATAGAGGTTGCCTAGCCTGGCATGGGAGGCAGTGAGAGTGTCCAGGGGACCTCACTGCTCCTTACACAGACTTTCTGCACTCCCTTTTCTTTTCTCAGTCCCGCACAACTCCAGCATTCAATGGTAGGCTCCTCCCCCTACCTCAGGGAATCTTTTTGGTCTGAGGTGAAGGGTAACTCTTCCTTATTTATCCTATAACCACCCAAATCTCTTATCTGTTCATTCACTTCCTTCAAAGCCTCGGCCTTTGAAATTCAAAAGGTAAGGAGTTATACCTCTTTTCTCTGCCTTCTGCCCTCGTACTCCTTACATAACGATCTGCTTGACTGATTGGGGCCGAAAGTCAAATGGTAAGAGAATACTTGGAAAAAAATATCAGTTAAGACTTCAAAAAATATTGTCCTATTGCACTATTATTATACAGTACTGTCTTAGTTCAGACTGCTATCACAATCATATCATAGACTGGGTGTTAAACAACATAAATATATTTCTTACAGTTCTAGAGGCTGGGAAGTTCAGGATTAAGGTGTGGACAGATTCAGTTCCTGGCCTATTGTGTGGACAGCTGCCTTTTTGCTGTGTCCTCACCTGGCAGAAAGAGAACTAAATCTTGGATCTCTTCTTATAAGGTCACTAATTCCATTCATGTGGGCTCCACCTTCATAATTTAATTATCTTCCAAAGGCCTTATTTCCAAATACCACTACATTGGAGATTAAAGCTTCAAGATATGAATTTGGGAGGTGGACACCAACATTCAGTCTGTAGCAAGTATCCACTAGGTGAGGTCACTGTTAGGTACCTCAACTACATTTTCTATCAGTCTTCTCAACAACCCATTCTATAGATGAAAACTGATGTTTGGAAAAGGTAAATAACTTGCCCAAAGTCACACAGTCAGTATGTCACAGAGCAGGCATTTGGTATCTGATTAAACACCAAGCTGATGTCCTTTCCACAGTAGCAAGTGGCCTCCTGTGAGTTCATAATAAACCTTTGAAAGTAGCAACCAGAATCTAGGATTTCTTCTTGTTTGACTAGATAACAAAAGGAATTTTGATTATGATTCTTCAACAGTACTTACTTATTATGTCTCCTTTCATTGGTTGTTAAATTTTACCATACATCGTCTAGTTTTCTAGGTTATTTAGAGACTGGCGCATGCATTTCAGCAAATCAAACTTATTTGGGAAAGCACATATTTGTGTTATTCAGCAGTATCTGTATTTACTATCCAAACATCTGGCAATTAACTTTCAGTGCTGACACAATTTCCAACAAATTACAGAGCATTTACAACAGTGTACTATATGACACAGAATTCCTGGTTTTAGTGAGATCCTCCTAAATACCTGGTAACTGAATCAAACCTCTCAAAAGCCACCATTGGTGGAGGTGGGTTCTGTGCCTCAAAGATCCCTTAGGGACCTTAGGATTTAGCACAAAGCTAGTCAGTTCCTAGCCATGTTCATTTCTTCATTAGATGCTCAGAATCAGGAAGAGAGACAGAAGGGAGAAGGACTAATCCATTAATTACATTTAAAAGGAAGCCACAGAAGCCAACACAGATACAAGTGTTGTTGGCTGCCTGAGGTCTCCCCTGGCTTAGTGAGACTGCGTTATTTTCAGCTCTGCTGCAAGAACTACTGCCTTCTCCAGCCCTGCCAGCACCTCTCCCCATTTGAGTCTTTACCAAGAAGTCTATCTGATCTACTAAGAAGTGATAGTTTGGAATAGGTATAAGCTAGAGGTGAATCCATTAGCTAGAGTGATTATCCAGACTCAAGGAAAACTGTAAGTAGGAAAGTTTGCTATGAGGCTCTCTTAGCTTTCCCTTCAGGATTCATCTTGCCATCTCTCTTTCGTTTACCACTTTTGGGTGGTTGCCTAATGTTGAAGTCCCGTAGGAATTCTTTCCACCAGATCTTCCTCTCACTAAGTTCAGATGAACAGTCATATGAATTAAGGTGCAACGTTTCAGCAAGCAAGTCTCCAGAGCTAAAAGGAAACTCTAAAATAGTGGCATTTCAGGCATCACAATAGGAAAAGAGTTGGGTGCCTTCAGTTCATATTTGCTGTGACCCCAATTGAGAGTTGGGATAATAAACAAAAGTAAGTTCCAAAAAATTCAGAACATCCCCTGAGTCTGCTAGGATGGCCCTCCGGAATCTCCTTAAAGGCTCCGCAAATTTAAAGCCAAAACTCTGTGTCTTCTAAAACTCTGAATTTGTCTGGTGTCTCTGGTTAGGAGTGGTCACATGACCTAAGAAAGCCAACACATCCTTCTGCAGTGGGTAAATGGCTCCCTCGGTTCAGATCTGTTGGATCAGCTGCCAGGTCAGCACCCTCTCACTGGAGAAGCAGAAAATCCATGGGTTTTGCTGTTTAGTTGAGAAAAAAAAAACAGGCTCTCCTTCTGTTGTGAAAAATTTCAATCTGCAAAGGCATGTGTTTCTAAAATGACTAATCATTCAGGGTTTCAGTTGCTGCTATTGTGTTTTAGAATTTTGTTTAATTTAGTGCTGTTATAGGTAATCGTTTTGCTACTGATCACCTTTCACTACTGAGTATTTCATTTTTTTAGGCATGTGATAAAAATTCAGCAATGGTAAGATTTGTGTGGGGAGGCTGAATGAATAATTACATTTATGCATTTGTTGTGGCTAATTCTGTTGGAGTTATGTTATGTGTGTGCTCATGCGTGACCTATTATTTTAGTTTTGGAGCCCAGTTTTAGTTTTGGGGATTTACTGTAACTGTGAGTGACTCCATGTTACACATAAATGTGTCTTTGTTGGCTCCCTCCATCTCCCTTTTCTCTTCATGTTTCTTTTTTTTTTTGGAGACAGTCTTGCTCTGTTGCCCAGACTAGAGTGCAGTGTCATGATCTCGGCTCACTGCAACCTCCGCCTCCTGGATTCAACCAATTCTCCTGCCTCAGCCTCTCAAGTAGCTGGGATTACAGGCATGTGCCACCATGCCCGGCTAATTTTAGTATTTTTTTTTTTTTTGAGATGGAGTCTTGCTCTGTCACCCAGGCTGGGGTGCAGTGGCACGATCTTGGCTCACTGCAACCTCCGTCTCCCTGGTTTAAGCAATTCTCCTGCCTCAGCCTCCCAAGTAGCTGGGACTACAGATGCATGCTGTCATGCCCAGCTAATTTTTTGTATTTTAGTAGAGACGGAGTTTCACTGTGTTGCCCAGGCTGGTCACGAACTCCTGAGCTCAGGTAATCCGCCCGCCTCGGCCTCCCAAAATGCTGGGATTACAGGCATGAGCCACCGTGCCCGGCCCATGTTTCTCTTACATGTCTTTGATTTTAACCTCCACCCAGATGACTCCCACTTCTATATCTGCATACCTGACCTGACTACTGGTTTCTCGCTGTGTGCTGGGCACTTCCTCCTGCAGGCTGGCTGATAACTGAAACACGGAGTTCCCCTTCATCTCCACAAACTCTTCATTTCCCCCAGCCAGCAACTGCTCCTTCCTATTGCTTTCCGTCTGCTCCTGCCTTCTGCCCTGCAGTTTAACCAGTTCGGGGCTTCCTCACAGGCAAAGTCTTCCTGGGCCAACCCACCTGGCAGGGACCTCCTGTGAGATGGGACCGGATGCAGGGTCAGGCAGGGACATTTGGGATTTCAACTGTGCCCTGGTTAATTATGGGAGTGTGGCAATTTTCTTTCCTTCTATGAACCTTCATTTTCAGTGAGACTGTCCTGATCTACCCTGTGGAGTAGCTGATGGGATTATGTAAACGTTTATCTGAAGCTTTTGAAATGTTTGCCTCCGTTCCTACTCTTCACTGGTGTTCTCCAAAGTGGGATGTGAGCGTGGGGCCCCTGACACTTCTTTGGAGCACGGTAAGAAGATACTAAAATATCTATTTATATTTATTTTATCTAAAAATGTAAATTCTGCTTTGCTAATATTCTGCTTTGCTAATATTCAATGTTTGTTTTGACTCCTGGCACTCACCCCTGTGAATTGTACTAGATAATATGATCCTTCTAGTACAACTGAGGGCCATGATGCCTGTGTCAGGTGTGCTGTTGGAGAGGCCTCAACTCAGAGGGGGGTGGGCGGCACCCTCCTGTAGCCCCCCAGTGCGTTTTGACCACTTGTAACTGATGTGAGCCCAGTTTAGTGGATTTATGGGTTATGCTTTCTAATTTAACGAAAACATCCACCTGATCCATGGATAAGTGACTGGAAAGAAACTGGTTGAAATAGAATTAATAATGCAAGCTCAGGAAAGCACGGGAGTGGCCAAGGGGTCCCCTCTTCTAATCCTTGTCCGAGCTCTTTTTCAGTCCATGTCTTCCTGAGATATAACTTCCTATAATTCAAGAAACAACTTGGGAGCTAGTTTGGTCCCACCAAAATAATTGGCCAATGATCTTTCTGTATAGGATGTTATTTTAAAGGAATTCTACTCTTTTCTATTTCAGAGATTGATCTTATCCTCCATCTCCCCAGTTCTGGGTCTCTCTCCTGCTGGTTCACAGGTGTGACATTGTGTGGTAAATATGCTTTCTTTTTTTTTTGAGATGGAGTCTCGCTCTTGTTGCCCAGGCTGGAGTGCAATGGCACGATCTCGGCTCACTGTAAACTTTGCCTTCTGAGTTCAAGCAATTCCCCTGCCTCAGCCTCCTGAGTAGCTGGGATTATAGGCTTATGCCACCACACCCGGCTAACTTTTATATTTTTAGTAGAGACAGGGTTTCACCGTGTTGGCCCTCTAACTTCTGACCTCAAGTGATCTGCCCACTTCGGCCTCCCAAAGTGCTGGGATTATAGGCGTGAGCCACCGCACCTGGCCTAATATAATTTCTATAGAGTGCATGACATGGGTACAATGGCCATATGTTAACGTATTTTTAAATTCAACTAAACATTAAAAATTATTAAAGTAATATATATTCAATGTAGAAAATGCAGTTACCATAGAAGAAGAAAGTAAAAACTAAAATCATAGCACTTGGGATAGCAGCTGACAGCTGACATTCCTTTTTGTGCCTATCTATTTCTTTTTGTCAAAAATAGATTGTATTGGACACCCTATTCTGTAAACTACTTAAAATTTTTTATGTAGTAATCCATCCAAGGATTAGCTAAATTAAAGCTACTCCAAAATTGTCTGAGAACAACTGAAAGGCTAAAAATATCTCCTTAATCCAAATTTTATGGTCACATTTTCTTTTATTAATTTTCTTAATCTTTTACTCTTTTCATGGGTAAGAAATCAATGTTATTTATTTGTCTTATGTTCCTGCAGAATTCTCAGCCTGGCAATCAGCTTCTGGGAAAGATTTCAGATTTTTTTTTGTTTTTTAGTCTTCTTTTTTTTGAGATGATGTCTTACTTTGTCACCTAGGCTAAAGTACAGTTGGACCATCACAGCTCACTACAGCCTCGACCTCTTGGGCTCAAGCAATCCTCCCAATGCAGCCTCCTGAGTAGCTGGGACTATAGGCACACACCACCACATCCATCTAATTTTTAAATTTTTTGATAGAGATGGGATCTCACTATGTTGCCCAGGCTGGTTTTGAACTCTTGCACTCAAATGCTCCTCCCTGCCTCAGTCTCCCAAAGTGCTGAGATTATAGGTATGAACCACTACACCTAGCAAGATTTCAGAGTCTTCTGCAACCTCAGTAATCTCTGTTTTATGTAAGAGGCAAGAAGCCCTGCCAGGTAGAGAGAATAATGATAGCTATTGCTCACTCTGCTGTTCTGCTGCAAGCTTCTCCTGCTTTGCTTTTCCTTTTCCATTGACTTCTAATAATATGAGTGGTTCAGACCACAGACTGGGCATGTCCAAAACAAGGGAGAGAAAAAAAAGAGGAGAGGGAGAGTAGGGAGTCCTGACGAAATAGCCCATGTGGAGTAATGCAGCATGCTCATGTATTGAGGCAAAGAAAAGCAATTCTTCTTTTTTCTGAGACAGACTTTTGCTCTTGTTACCTAGGCTGGAGTGCAATGGCCCAATCTCGGCTCACCACAACCTCCGCCTCCCGGGTTCAAGTGATTCTACTGCCTCAGCCTCCCGAGTAGCTGAGATTACAGGCATGTGCCACCATGCCTGTCTAATTTCGTATTTTTAGTAGAGATGGGGTTTCCCCATTTTGGCCAGGCTGATCTCTAACGCCTGACCTCAGGTGGTCCGGCGGCCTCGGCCTCTCAAAGTGCTAGGATTACAGGCATGAGGCACCACGCCTGGCTGAAAAGCAGTTCTTTTAAGTGAAGACTCACACTGCAAAGGTAATTGCAACCTTGTTCCCTTTTGCTTAATGGTGATTTTTTCATGTATATGAACCATATCTTAATTATTATGCTTTTGAGAGGGCAAAGACTATGTCCTTTTCATCCTTTTGATCCCCATATTATCGAGTACAGTGATTTTTACCAAGTAAACACTCACTAAACATTTGTTGTTTGTGATGACAATTATGATAATAGGGTAGCATGCACAATAAAATACGGAATCTCCACAAAAAAAAAAAGCAGTTTTAGCTAATTCACAGATGACGTGACGTGATTGACTAGAATGAAAACTCAAGAGAATCAACAGACATTTATTGGAGCTGATAGGAAAATACAGCCAGTTTGCTGGGTTTATATGGAATATCCAAAAGTCAGTTGATTTTTTATAGTTTTATGCGTTGAATGGTGGTTCCCAAAAGATATGTCCACATCCGAATGCCCAGAACATGTAAATATACTTATATAGTTAAAGAGTGGATAGTACCTCTTATGACAAAAAAAGGTGTTTACGTTAAGGATTTTTTTTTTTGAGACAGGGACTCACTTTGTCACCCAGGCTGGAGTGCAGTGGCACAATCTCCGCTCATTGTAATCTCCACCCTCCAGGCTCAAGCGATCCTCTTGTCCCAGTCCCACAAGTAGCTGGGACCATAGGCGTGAGCCACTGTGCCTGGCTAACTGTTGTATTTTTTTTGTAGAGACAGGGTTTCCATGTGTTGCCCAGGCTGGTCTCGAACTCCTGAGCTCAAACGATCCTCTTGCCTTGGCCTCCCAAAATGCTAGGATTACAGGCATGAGCTACCGCATCCAGCAAGTTAAGGTTTTTTGAGAAGAGAAACTTGTCTTAGATTATCCAGATGAGTCCCAAGTCCGGTGACAAGGGTGAGACACATGGAGATTACACACACACAGGAGAAGGCCATATAGAGACAGAGGCAGAGGTTGAAATGATGCAGCCATAGCTTAAGCAGAAATGCCAGGGCAGGCCAGGCGCAGTGGCTCATGCCTGTAATCTCTGCACTTTGGGAGGCTGAGGCGGGCGGATCTCCTGAGGCCAGGAGTTTGAGACCAGCCTGGCCAACATGGTGAAACCCCGTCTCTACTAAAAATACAACAACAAAAAATTAATCAGGCATAGTGGCGGGTGCCTGTAATCCCAGCTACGTGGGAGGCTGAGGCAGGAGAATCACTTGAACCCGAGAAGTGGAGGCTGCAGTGAACGGAGATTGCACCATTGCACTCCAGCCTGGGCAACAGTGCAAGACTCCATCTCAAAGGAAAAAAATAAAGAAATGCCAAAGAACCTACCAGCAGCTGGAAGAGGTGAGGAAGAATTTTCCCTTACAGCCCCTGGAGAGAGCATGGCCCTGCTGGATTTTGTATTTTTAGCCTCTGTAACTGTGACAGAATAAATTTCTGTTGTTTTAAAGCCACTAAGTCAGTGGTAGTTTGTTATTGCAGGCTCAGAAAATTAATACAAGAGTGTCCAGAAGAACAGAGTGCTGCGATTAAGAACGTGTGCTCTGGAGCCAGACTTCCTTTGTCAGAATCTCCACTCCACCAGTTACTAGTTAAGTAATGTAAGGCACACTAGGTAACAGCACAGGGCTTGCTGTGAGTCTAGAGCATGTAGACCTGTGAGTGGTATATTGTGAACATGGAACACATGCTAGTCATTTTTATCATCATCCTCATTACTAACATTATTATTATTACCAGCATAGTTAGAAAGTGCAGCATGAGGCTGGGCACAGTGGCTCATGTCTGTAATCCCAGCACTTTGAAAGGTGGAGGTGGGAGGATCGCTTGAGTCCAGGAGTTCAAGACCAGCCTTGGCAATATGTTGACACCTGTCTCTACAAAAAATTTAAAAATTGGCCAGATGTGGGGGCATGCGCCTGTAGTCCCAGCTACGTGGAAGGCTGAGGTGGGAGGATTGCTTGAGCCCAGGAGGTTGAGGCTGCAGTGAATCATGTTTGTATTACTATCTGTATTTACCACTATCTGTATTTTGTAATAATAATTCCCCTGTTCTTAATAATTTAATCACATACTGTTTAGTTTTTGCCTGTTTATAAAGGGTACATATTTGTCTCTGACTTATTTTTCTTTTTTATGAGACAGAGTCTCACTATGTTGCCCAGGCTGGAGTACAGTGGCACAATCCTGGCTCACTGCAACCTCTGCCTCCCAGGTTCAAGCAATTCTCCTGCTTCAGCCTCCTGAGTAGCCAGGACTTCAGGTGCCTGCCACCATGCCCAGCTAATTTTTCTACTTTTAGTAGAGACGGGGTTTCACCATGTTGGCTAGGCTGGTCTTGAACTCCTGACCTCAGGTAATCCATCTACCCCAGCCTCCCAAAGTGCTGGGATTACAGGTGTGAGCCACCGTGCCCAGCCAATCTTCCAGTTTTTTGTTTTTTTTTTTTGAGATGGAGTCTCACTCTGTTACCAGGTTGGAGTGCATTGGCGAGAGCTCGGCTCACTGTAAACTCCACCTCCCCAGTTCAAGCGATTCTCCCATCTCAGCCTCCCGAGTAGTTGGGACTACAGGCACGCGCCAGCATGCTGAGCTAATTTTTTTTTGTATTTTTAATAGAGACAGGGTTTCACCATGTTGGCCAGGAGGGTCTCTAAATGCTTACTCAATTGAGAAAGGAAATTTATATACATGTATTGAGAAGTGTTTTCAGAAAATGCATCCCTAAAAAAATCCATCCTTTAAGTGACTTACATTACATTTATGATTTTAACAAACTGTTAATCAACAAACTTTTTTTTTTGAGACGGAGTTTTGCTCTTCTTGCCTAGGCTGAAGTGCAATGGCATGATCTCAGCTCACCACAACCTCCACCTCCCAGGTTCAAGTGATCCTCCTGCCTCAGCCTCCTGAGTAGCTGGGACTACAGGCATGTGCCATGATGCCCGGCTAATTTTGTATTTTTAGTAGAGATGGGGTTTCTCCATGTTGGTCAGGCTGGTCTCGAACTCCTGACCTCATGTGATCTGCCCGCCTCGGCCTCCCAAAATGCTGGGATTACAGGTGTGAGCCACTGGCCTGGCCAACAAACACTTTTTAAAAAATACATAGTATCTTAAGAAAATCATCCACAGAAAATGAAGTTAGTAAGCAAGTGAAGCCAAAATCAGAGTTTAAAAACAATATATATAAGCAAGTATCTTCTCAGGGGAGTACTGTACGAGATGGTGAAGAGGAGATGGTGCGACTGATACATCCTGATTCTGGATGTTTGTATCTCTAACTAGCTCAATGTTTTTTTTTTTTTTTTTTTTTTTTTTTTTTTTTTTTTTTTTTTTCAAAATTT